>NW_019154086.1:96987309-97068693 GCF_002288905.1 Enhydra lutris kenyoni
TTTTTTTTTTTTTTTTTTTTTTTTTTCTCTTTTCTCTCTCTCTCTCTCTTTTTTTTTTTCCTTCTTTCTGAACCTCTTTTTATCCCCTTTCTCCCCCTCACGATTTGGGATCTCTTCTGATTTGGCTAAAGCATATTTTCCTGGGGTTGTTGCCACCCTTTTAGTATTTTACTTGCTCCTTCATCTGCTCTTATCTAGACAAAATGACAAGGCGGAAAAATTCACCACAAAAAAAAGAACAAGAGGCAGTACCAAAGGCTAGGGACCTAATCAATACAGACATTGGTAATATGTCAGATCTAGAGTTTAGAATGACGATTCTCAAGGTTCTAGCCGGGCTTGAAAAAGGAATGGAAGATATTAGAGAAACACTCTCGGGAGATATAAAAGCCCTTTCTGGAGAAATAAAAGAACTAAAATCTAACCAAGTTGAAATCAAAAAAGCTATTAATGAGGTGCAATCAAAAATGGAGGCTCTCACTGCTAGGATAAATGAGGCAGAAGAAAGAATTAGCGATATAGAAGACCAAATGACAGAGAATAAAGAAGCTGAGCAAAAGAGGGACAAACAGCTACTGGACCATGAGGGGAGAATTCGAGAGATAAGTGACACCATAAGACGAAACAACATTAGAATCATTGGGATTCCAGAAGAAGAGGAAACAGAGAGGGGAGCAGAAGGTATATTGGAGAGAATTATTGGAGAGAATTTCCCCAATATGGCAAAGGGAACAAGCATCAAAATCCAGGAGATTCAGAGAACCCCCCTCAAAATCAATAAGAATAGGTCCACACCCCGTCACCTAATAGTAAAATTTACAAGTCTTAGTGACAAAGAGAAGATCCTGAAAGCAGCCCGGGAAAAGAAGTCTGTAACATACAACGGTAAAAATATTAGATTGGCATCAGACTTATCCACAGAGACCTGGCAGGCCAGAAAGAGCTGGCATGATATATTCAGAGCACTAAACGAGAAAAACATGCAGCCAAGAATACTATATCCAGCTAGGCTATCATTGAAAATAGAAGGAGAGATTAAAAGCTTCCAGGACAAACAAAAACTGAAAGAATTTGCAAGTACCAAACCAGCTCTACAGGAAATATTGAAAGGGGTCCTCTAAGCAAAGAGAGACCCTAAAAGTAGTAGATCAGAAAGGAACAGACACAATATACAATAACAGTCACCTTACAGGCAATACAATGGCACTAAATTCATATCTCTCAATACTTACCCTGAATGTTAATGGGCTAAATGCCCCAATCAAAAGACACAGGGTATCAGAATGGATAAAAAAACAAAACCCATCTATATGTTGCCTACAAGAAACTCATCTTAAACCTGAAGACACCTCCAGATTTAAAGTGAGGGGGTGGAAAAGAATTTACCATGCTAATGGACATCAGAAGAAAGCAGGAGTGGCAATCCTTATATCAGATCAATTAGATTTTAAGCCAAAGACTATAATAAGAGATGAGGAAGGACACTATATCATACTCAAAGGAACTGTCCAACAAGAAGATCTAACAATTTTAAATATCTATGCCCCTAACGTGGGAGCAGCCAACTATATAAACCAATTAATAACAAAATCAAAGAAACACATCAACAATAATACAATAATCGTAGGGGACTTTAACACTCCCCTCACTGAAATGGACAGATCATCCAAGCAAAAGATCAACAAGGAAATCAAGGCCTTAAATGACACACTGGACCAGATGGACATCACAGATATATTCAGAACATTTCATCCCAAAGCAACAGAATACACATTCTTCTCTAGTGCACATGGAACATTCTCCAGAATAGATCATATTCTCGGTCCTAAATCAGGTCTCAACCGTTATCAAAAGATTGGAATCATTCCCTGCATATTTTCAGACCACAATGCTCTGAAGCTAGAACTCAATCACAAGAGGAAATTTGGAAAGAACCCAAATACATGGAGACTAAACAGCATCCTTCTAAAGAATGAATGGGTCAACCAGGAAATTAAAGAAGAGTTGAAAAAATTCATGGAAACAAATGATAATGAAAACACAACGGTTCAAAATCTGTGGGACACAACAAAGGCAGTCCTGAGAGGAAAATATATAGCGGTACAAGCCTTTCTCAAGAAACAAGAAAGGTCTCAGGTACACAACCTAACCCTACACCTAAAGGAGCTGGAGAAAGAACAAGAAAGAAACCCTAAACCCAGCAGGAGAAGAGAAATCATAAAGATCAGAGCAGAAATCAATGAAATAGAAACCAAAAAAACAATAGAACAAATCAACGAAACTAGGAGCTGGTTCTTTGAAAGAATTAATAAGATTGATAAACCCCTGGCCAGACTTATCAAAAAGAAAAGAGAAAGGACCCAAATAAATAAAATCATGAATGAAAGAGGAGAGATCACAACGAACACCAAAGAAATACAGACAATTATAAGAACATACTATGAGCAACTCTACACCAACAAATTTGACAATCTGGAAGAAATGGATGCATTCCTAGAGACATATAAACTACCACAACTGAACCAGGAAGAAATAGAAAGCCTGAACAGACCCATAACCAGTAAGGAGATTGAAACAGTCATCAAAAATCTCCAAACAAACAAAAGCCCAGGGCCAGATGGCTTCCCGGGGGAATTCTACCAAACATTTAAAGAAGAACTAATTCCTATTCTCCTGAAACTGTTCCAAAAAATAGAAATGGAAGGAAAACTTCCAAACTCATTTTATGAGGCCAGCATCACCTTGATCCCAAAACCAGACAAGGATCCCATCAAAAGAGAGAACTACAGACCGATATCCTTGATGAACACAGATGCAAAAATTCTCGCCAAAATACTAGCCAATAGGATTCAACAGTACATTAAAAGGATTATTCACCACGACCAAGTGGGATTTATTCCAGGGCTGCAAGGTTGGTTCAACATCCGCAAATCAATCAATGTGATACAACACATTAATAAAAGAAAGAACAAGAACCATATGATACTCTCCATAGATGCTGAAAAAGCATTTGACAAAGTACAGCATCCCTTCCTGATCAAAACTCTTCAAAGTGTAGGGATAGAGGGCACATACCTCAATATTATCAAAGCCATCTATGAAAAACCCACCGCAAATATCATTCTCAATGGAGAAAAACTGAAAGCTTTTCCGCTAAGGTCAGGAACACGGCAGGGATGTCCGTTATCACCACTGCTATTCAACATAGTACTAGAAGTCCTAGCCTCAGCAATCAGACAACAAAAGGAAATTAAAGGCATCCAAATCGGCAAAGAAGAAGTCAAACTATCACTCTTTGCAGATGATATGATACTATATGTGGAAAACCCAAAAGACTCCACTCCAAAACTGCTAGAACTTGTACAGGAATTCAGTAAAGTGTCAGGATATAAAATCAATGCACAGAAATCAGTTGCATTTCTCTACACCAACAACAAGACAGAAGAAAGAGAAATTAAGGAGTCCATCCCATTTACAATTGCACCCAAAACTATAAGATACCTAGGAATAAATCTAACCAAAGAGACTAAGAATCTATACACAGAAAACTATAAAGTACTCATGAAAGAAATTGAGGAAGACACAAAGAAATGGAAAAATGTTCCATGCTCCTGGATTGGAAGAATAAATATTGTGAAAATGTCTATGCTACCTAAAGCAATCTACACATTTAATGCAATTCCTATCAAAGTACCATCCATTTTTTTCAAAGAAATGGAACAAATAATCCTAAAATTTATATGGAACCAGAAAAGACCTCGAATAGCCAAAGGAATATTGAAAAAGAAAGCCAAAGTTGGTGGCATCACAATTCCGGACTTCAAGCTCTATTACAAAGCTGTCATCATCAAGACAGCATGGTACTGGCACAAAAACAGACACATAGATCAATGGAACAGAATAGAGAGCCCAGAAATAGACCCTCAACTCTATGGTCAACTAATCTTCGACAAAGCAGGAAAGAATATCCAATGGAAAAAAGACAGCCTCTTCAACAAATGGTGTTGGGAAAATTGGACAGCCACATGCAGAAAAATGAAATTGGATCATTTCCTTACACCACACACGAAAATAGACTCAAAATGGATGAAGGACCTCAATGTGAGAAAGGAATCCATCAAAATCCTTGAGGAGAACACAGGCAGCAACCTCTTCGACCTCAGCCGCAGCAACATCTTCCTAGGAACATCGCCAAAGGCAAGGGAAGCAAGGGCAAAAATGAACTATTGGGATTTCATCAAGATCAAAAGCTTTTGCACAGCAAAGGAAACAGTTAACAAAACCAAAAGACAACTGACAGAATGGGAGAAGATATTTGCAAATGACATATCGGATAAAGGGCTAGTGTCCAGAATCTATAAAGAACTTAGCAAACTCAACACCCAAAGAACAAATAATCCAATCAAGAAATGGGCAGAAGACATGAACAGACATTTCTGCAAGGAAGACATCCAGATGGCCAACAGACACATGAAAAAGTGCTCCACATCACTCGGCATCAGGGAAATACAAATCAAAACCACAATGAGATACCACCTCACACCAGTCAGAATGGCTAAAATTAACAAGTCAGGAGATGACAGATGCTGGCGAGGATGCGGAGAAAGGGGAACCCTCCTACACTGTTGGTGGGAATGCAGGCTGGTGCAGCCACTCTGGAAAACAGCATGGAGGTTCCTCAAAATGTTGAAAATAGAGCTACCCTATGACCCAGCAATTGCACTGCTGGGTATTTACCCTAAAGATACAAACGTAGTGATCCAAAGGGGCACGTGCACCCGAATGTTTATAGCAGCAATGTCTACAATAGCCAAACTATGGAAAGAACCTAGATGTCCATCAACAGACGAATGGATAAAGAAGATGTGGTATATATACACAATGGAATACTATGCAGCCATCAAAAGAAATGAAATCTTGCCTTTTGCGACGACGTGGATGGAACTAGAGGGTATCATGCTTAGCGAAATAAGTCAATCGGAGAAAGACAACTATCATATGATCTCCCTGATATGAGGGAGAGGAGATGCAACATGGTGGGTTAAGGGGGTAGGGGAAGAGTAAATGAAACAAGATGGGATTGGGAGGGAGACAAACCATAAGTGACTCTTAATCTCACAAAACAAACTGAGGGTTAATGGGGGGGTGTGGGGGGTTGGGATTATGGACATTGGGGAGGGTATGTGCTATGGTGAGTGCTGTGAAGTGTGTAAACCTGGCGATTCACAGACCTGTACCCCTGGGGATAAAAAGATATTATATGTTTATGAAAAATAAAATTTAAAAAAAAATTTAAAAAAAAAAAAAAAGAACATGAAAATACTAACAGCAGTCTTTGCAAAACCATACAGAAAACTAGGAGGGCTGCAGGACTAGATAGCGGCAAAATATGGATATAAAATAGTTTGTATAAATTCTTTACAAAGGGGGAAACACTAAGAGTCAATCAGGGATCAGAAGGAAAAGTTAATTCCAAAATAACCTCATGTCCATTTTGATACAGAACATGAGGGAAATGACACAGATGTAGTGCCATCTTGACACTGGACAGGTAAGCTAGAGAAAAGCAGATCTGATAGTAGCTTCCCAGTATATTAAGGACTGCCATGGGAAAGAGGAGGTTTACTTCTGTCATACAGCTTAGCAGGCAGTACTAGGACTAAAGGGAAGGAGCAAAAGAGGAGCAGATTTCCATCTGTGTAAATCAGAATATTGACAATTAAAACTATTCAACAAAGGAATAAGCTATGCTACAAAGTAGAAAGTTTGCCCTCATTGAAAGTTTTCACATAGAAGCTGTTGACTAGCCACTTGGGATTTTTTGCTCTGAAAACTAAATTTGCTTCCATATGTAAAGCACTTCATATAGTCTGGGACATACAAACAGCTCAATACACATTATCTATTATTACAGATACTATTACTTAAATGTTTAGTAAAAGTTCCTGTAAAATCATCTGTGCCTGCTGACTCTTAGGGATCTTTGATTTCTATGGTAATGGGCTAGACATATTTTTATGTCAATTACAGTTTGTTTTCTTCCATGTCTGTATGTATGGGTGTATTTATGATTAAGTAAGCTCTGTACCCAGTGTGGGCCCCAAGATTAAGAGTCAGATGCTCTACTGACTGAGCCAGCTAGGCACCACTATCTCCTCTAGTTTTTTTATGTTATTTTGCTATAAAGTTGTATTAACTATATTCTCTTTTAATAAGAAAACATTATCAGTGACTATTTCACTTCTTATTCTATGTGTTACATATATCATTTATCTTCCCTCTCTCCTCTCTTTTTCACTTTGATCATTCCTGATGAAGATTTTTCTATTTTCTTAGTCTTTCCAATAAACTTGCTTGTGTCTTCACTAAAAAAAAAAAAAAAAAAAAAAAAAAGAAACAAACAGAGACTGTAATTCCTAGGAAGGCTACATTCAGAATCAAAATGAGACACAGAGCATTATTCTGCTATGTTTAAAACACAGCAGAATTTTTTTTGATTGCTATATTAGGTCATCTCTATTCACCGATTAAATTTAAAGTTTAAAACATCTATGAAAGAAAACCGTCTTGCTCTGAGTTTCTGTTTGAAGATTGGCAGTGTTGTTTCTCTGAAGGTAGCAATGCACTGGTGTTTCAAGGAATGACAGAATTTCCGCAGGAAGAACAAAGACTCTCTTCATAAGGAGACATGCTTGCCCATGACAATAGTGGCTTATAGCTGAAAAGCACATCAACTAACAATTCTCATTGAATTTTAGGTACTGGCTCTGCAATCCTATACTTCTCCGTATCTTGTAACACCCAAAATGCTCAAGAAAGATGCTCTGGGTATTCAGAACATTCCACGGCGCATCCAGCAACACTAAAATATTGGGGAATGACTCAACTGTTTGCCTAAGATTACGCTACAGGCAAATTCCTGTTTCTAAATGTGTCAGGTCTGGACAGCACAAATATGTAAGCTTTAACACCCAAACAAGAAGACTTGACTTCTACTTAGCAATCCGTATTTTTAGTAGTAAGTGTTCCTTTCCTTCCTCCCTCACCACCACAGAAAAGCAGGGGAAAAAAAATCTACTTAAAACAGCCAAAACCATCTTTTAGATGGGAGTTCACTACGAATATAAATTCTACTCTTTTCCTTTGAGTATATCTATTCCTGGGTAATATAAATTTATGGTATCAATAAAGTGGTGAAAAAGCCCATAAAGTAAAACACTTCATTATTTACCCAAGAAACACCATGGTTTTCTAGGAAAATGTAACCATTTTGTAGTTCATTTTCATTCTATAAACTTTTTTTTTGTCTTAAAGACAATTGAGTCTAGAACAATATGTTCAACGAGTCACTCAAAATATTTGTTGACTCCTTTTACTAAGATGAAACAAATTATTAGATTATTAAACTTTTGCAGAGTCATCAACTGTGCGATGGCAGCATGCTTAAACAGTAAAGTAAATAAAATGTTTACTATACTATGTAAAATTTAAGCACTGATGGACAATATTTTATAGCCAAAACAAGCTACTCAGGAATAACAGGAAAATACCCAATTATAACAAGCTCCTCTACATTACAAAGCCTAACTTATTGACAACGGACTTGAATGCCTAAATCAAGCTACTTAAGAGATCAACCTAACTGATCCCATCAGTGAGATTATATAATACACATGTTATATATAAAACATGATATGGTTGAAAAATAGTATAGTCTGGCATCTCAAACCTTTAGAATCATGAATCATGAAACTCAAATTTGACACTCAATTTATTACAGAGGAGGCTCTACGATTACACAGGTTAGTGTGAATTAGTTTTTTTCACCCAGATCTTGTTTCCTAAAACAAGGAAAAATACTAAAACAAACTCCTCACCGTATTATACAGCTACAAACAGTCCATCTACTCTTTCGATGACAACTGATCAGTAGAGCTCTGCCACTAGATAAGGAATTAATATTGTAAGTAGGGACAGCAAATTCAAGAAAAGATTGCCTTGCCACAGTAAGAAAGTCGTGCTTCATACATGGCATGTGAGAGTCACCAGTCATGACTCCATCTAACGGGAAAAATTTTTTAAATTAATATTATATATGCCATATGCCCTAATTCTGATTTTAGTTCAGCCTCAAAATTAAATCTGCACCTTGCACCCATTACATAATTCAGCAAACTAAAACTCGCTAAACTGAAATTTTTAAGGGTACCAGTGCACTGGATTAAGACCTTTAAAGTCCAGGATATAAAAGTCACTCCTCTTTAGGGATTAACTTTAGCCCCCCCCCCCACATTAACTTGATATTTTCCACTGTGCAGTGTAAGCACTCTGCCTTATTACCTGGGTACTGGTTTAACATCCACAGCAAATATTTATCTCTGTAAGTCCTGAATCCATTGGCACAGTGCTTGCCCAGAGAACACACAAATATTTGGTTACTTCGACTTAGTTCTGAAAACTCAGGAAATTATGTCACCACATATAGCATTTTTAGTTTTAAAGCCATTTTTTAAAGTTTACTTATTTTTAAGTAATCTCTATACTCAACATGGGGGCTCGAACTCAAGACCCCAAGATCAAGAGTCTCATGTTCCTCCATCTGAGCCAGCCATGTGCCCGTTAAAGCTGTTTTTCTTTTCTTTTTTATTTTATTTTATTTATTTATTTGACAGAGAGACAGAAAGAGCCAGAGAGCAACAAGAGGGGGTAGTAGTGGCAGAGGGAGAAGGAGAAAGAGGCTGGCTGCTCAGCAGGGAGCCCATTGTGGGACTTGATTCCAGCGCCCTGAGATCATGATCTGACCTGAAGACAGATGCTTAACTGACTGAGCCACGCAGGTGCCCCTAAAGCCCTTTTTAGGAAAATAATCTGTGTTGACTCCCTAAAGAACCCTCCTTGAGTGTCTATGTTAAAAATCTAAGTGCAAAGACCCCCAAAATAAAAATGCATTAAGAATTGGCTTTGACACTAGATAGTAAAATGCGCAAATGATTCTCGAGTTCATATATTCTACACTAGAAGTTCGCTATATACTTCATTAGTAAAGCTCCATGTCAAAAAGATAAATCTGATAGCTCCTGAGTAATCAGAAGGAAACTATTAATACTGCATATGAAATTTTCATTAACGCACATGCCACAACATTTTGATTTTAGGACTCACCTAATATTTGTGTGATGCTAGATCCAGATAAAGGTTGAATGTCTTAATTATTCATTATAATTACTAGGGAGATGAATCATTAGACCACAAATTAGGTGTACAACCTTGTTCCATATCTTTTTGGCTATTAGAGCTGATTAACAATTAGAATAAAGGAAAATGCTCCCTTTTCAATATCAAACCGATCACAACCAATACAAGAAAATTTTCCTGCATTAAGACAGAGATGTTATGGCTGCCCAAGATAATAAACCTCTCTGCCCGGCTCTGATCTAGAACTTAAATTAGTTAATGGCTTTGATTTCAGACATCTACAAAATGACATTTAACCTTTTATACTAACTTCTCTGATGATGGAATTCCTCTGCAGGAATTTCCAAGGTGTTAAAGAAGTATACCATTTAAACATAAAGCAATGTTTGCCTGTCTGTGATTATTTATTTACATTTCCTCCATTTTCTAGCAGAGCAGCCCATTTATTGCCTCTAGTTTCCGCCCCTTTGTCCTAGAGCAGTGATAATAATAATTTCCCATGATTACACTGTCAAATCTATTGTGATTAAGTCAAAATTCAGAAGGAGGTTGTATGTCTTTAACATACGACTTAGAACGATTTCCCAAAAAAGCACGACTGACCACTTTCTTGAAGTAAAGCTACCTGGTATTTCTTACAACCTAAATGTTTCCAAATATCTAAAGTAAGCCTAAAAATTTCCACCACTCCACTCCCAATAAGATTTCAGTCAAAATCATCCACCATCCTAACATTTCCTCACATCTCTCTGCATATACAACAGCGCCCAACCCCTAGTATTTTTTTTACAGATTTTTATTTATTTATTTGAGAGAAAAAGAGAAAGAGCTCATGAGTGGGAGGGCAAAGGGAGAGAATCTCAAGCAGTCCACAGGAGTCAGATGCTCATAACCCTGTGACCACGACCCGAGCCTAAACGATGCTTAACCGACCGTGTCACCAGGCACCCCTCCCCCAGTATTTTAATGAGAGCCATGCACTCCCACTATTCCTACTGAATAGGCAGTGAGAGATATCATCTCTTATAATTATGCTCTGTGCATAATCAGAAAGCAAGCCAAAGATAAAGCCAGGATTAGAATTACCTTCTTAAATTCTTAGCTTATCAAGAAGGTAAAGCTGGTGAATATTACTCCCTCTATAGCAGCAACACCAGACTCGCCCAGGATTCCAGACCTCCCCAATCTATCGGAGAGCTTACAGGGACTGAGAGCAGCCACCGGGGACATCAGACTTCTGTAGCCGAAGGACATTCCAGTACATATCAGTGGAAATTATTTAACTTTATACCACTTCCTAACTAGTAACCATAGAACCATGAAAAAGCATTCAAAGTCCAGAAGTTTTTCTTCTTAATTCAATGCAAATTCACACCAATCACTATATACAGGTCTCCTGCATTGTTACCACCCCAAATTTTCATTTCCAATTCCCACAGTCATCCATCAAGAAAAAAGCAAACAACTTAGAGAAGTCAACATAATCGCTATTGTCCAAACTCATTCTTAAGTATCTTCATTTGCCAAATGGGGAGTCCTCCATCAGATGTTGAGTCTACCCGGGAAGACTCTGGAGGTCTAAGAGCCTTTGCTTGCCTCTCCCTCTTTCTCACCTAGACTTCCATCTTCCCGGCTTCACAAAACCAGGAGTTTTGTCTATACCCAGGAGGAAGCAACAGAGAAAACAAGAGGCAGGAATATCTGGAATTGTCTTTTAGAAATAATTTTGTTGGGGTGGCTCAGCCAATTAAACCTCCAAACTCTTTATTTTGGCTCAGGTCCTGATCTCAGGGTTGTGAGACTGAGCCCGGTATCAGACTCGGCACTCAACGTGGAGTCAGCTTGAGATTCTCTTTCCTTCCTGCTTTGCACTCTCTCCCTCTCTCTCTCAAATACATAATCTTTAAAAAAAAATATTTTGGGGGGCGCTTGGGTGGCTCAGTGGGGTAAGCCTCTGCTCTCGGCTAAGATCATGATCTCAGGGTCCTGGGATGGAGCCCTGCATTGGGCTCTCTGCTCAGCTAAGGGACCTGCCTCCCCACCTCTCTCTGCCTACTTGTGATCTCTCTGTGTCAAATAAATAAATAAAATCTTAAAAAAAATAGTTTTGTCACAAGCACATCTGTGTTCCTCTCACCCTACACCCCACTACCTCTGAATGAGAACACACACACATACATACATGCCCCCACATACCCAACACACATATGCATCCAACTCACCACACCCCACACCTGCACACACCCCACATACCACCTCCCACACCCACACACAACCGCCCCACCCCACACAAATACCACACACACTTGTGATAGGCAATCACCAGAGAATCACAATCTTTTTAAAAAATAAATAGCTAATCTAACGATTCTACTCCACCCTGGTGCCATCAGGCTCTAAGGAAGGCTATTTTTTAACGTGCACAAATTGTTTAGGCTCTCAGTAAGGTTTCTGCAATGTTTGGCCCTCTAAGAGAAACTGCCATTTGAATTATAAGGCAGAAGTCTGAACTTTGTAGTTCATCTTCACCTTCCACAGCAATCTGACTCATAAATAATTTCAAATTGTGCCTTTTTAATGAGCAGTTAATTTGCCTCAGTCCCCCTAATCTATTTTCAGAAATGCTGTTGGAGGGCACGTGCATGGTTCTGTCAGTCAAGCATCTGCTTTCCGCTCACGTCATGATTCCAGGGTCCTAGGATTGAGTCCCACATCAGGCTCCCTGCTCAGCGAGGAGTGTGCTTCTCCCTCTCTGTCCACTTCCGTCCCCCACCCCTCACTCCTGCTCTCTCTCGCTTGCTCTCTCTCTCAAGCAAATAAATAAAATTTTAGAAAAAGAAAAGAAATGCTGTTGTAAAAATTTGTGCTGATTATTTCCTTGTATCTAAACTTTGAGCAGCCTATAAGGTAGACATTGAACCTAGAACACAGACTGGTTATTTTCTGGAAAAAAAAGAAGTAAGGCTTGTTTCTAACCTAGAATTATGTCGTGGCTCTGACTCCCAGGCAAGTCCATCTGTCACTGCTAGATCAATGAAGAGACTACAATGATCTTCCCCTTGATAAATCACAAAATGGTCCCCTTAGACCACAGGTTTTCAAAGTGTATTTTCTGGAACCTTGGGGTTCCTCAGAGGTGCTTCAGTATTCGAGAGGAAGCTAAGTAATGATAGGGGTTTGTAAGGTTTCAATGAAAATGAATAGCTTTTTAAAACCAATTTTATAGACTGAGGTCCTACCTAATCTATATTTTTGTTTGAAAAAACAAACAAACAAACAAACTGGTTATGCTGCCTTTTTTTTTTAAACCCAAGTGAAAACCCATTTCCTATAGTATACTTGGACTAGTAAGTTATAATTAGAAGTAGAATTTTGTAACTATGTATGGTGATAGATGTTAACAAGACTTACTGTGGTGATCATTTTCCAATATACACAAAGACAGAATCATTATGTTGTACACCTGAAACTAATGTCATATATCAATTATATTACCTAAAATTTTTAGTAGAGATCACACTTGAAGAAGTTTCAAGTTGTTATAACTGTAAGATAATTTTCACTGTCACAAAACAAGCAGATGGGAGGTGGGCTAGGGAGAGGAGGCTTGACATCCTAACAAGGAGACCTTCCCAGCAGAACCCGTTCTCTGCTGGGAATTACAGAACTGCAGAGGATGAAAGAAGAAAACAAGATACCAAAACCAGACAAATTTTAGGAGCTATAATGTCTTCCTTAGAAGCAACAGATAGGATTAAAAAAGGAAAAAAAAAGAATATATTCCTAAAATCTAAGTAAGTCAGAGCTCTTAAAAAATTACTTAGCAGTAATATAAAAAAATTCTGGTCACCCATCCCAAGCATAAATAAAAAGACAAGGGAGATCCTATTTCTGTTCTTTCACTTAGTGGATATGAGTCATGGCTATCCCTAGGATTTTACTGATGAAACAAAATACACATTTGTTCTGCAAACAAAGGGCTTACTAGGGAACTCATTTTCCTCTTGAATGAGAGTTGGTAATATTTTTTGTGGCTCTAGAGAAAGTTTTAGAAAATTTATAAGAACTTCTATATATTTTATAAAGATTCTTTAAATTTAGACCTAAACATGTACTAATACCTGGTGGCTTTTTTTTTTTTTTTTTAAGTCTACATTGTTCTAATTATAAAATCTTATATCAAATCCATTTAGAAACCTATGGGCAAAAGTACCTACAGGTAAATGATACGATGCTTGAAACTTACTTTAAAATACTAAGGAAGTGGCGCCTGGGTGACTCAGTGGGTTAAGCCTCTGCCTTCGGCTCAGGTCATGGCCTCAGGGTCCTGGGATCGAGCCCCAAATCAGGCTCTCTGCTCAGTAGGGAGCCTGCTTCTCCGTCTCTCTCTGCCTGCCTCTCTGCCTACTTGTGATCTCTCTCTGTCAAATAAATAAATAAAATCTTTGGAAAATAAAATAAAATACTAAGGAAAACAAATGTGTGTTTCTGTGTGTGCGCTAAAACAAGAGAAGCAAAATGGGATCAACTGTTGAAGATGCATGAGACATGTTTGAAATCTTTCATAATAAAAAAATTTTTTTTAAATCCCTTTGGAAGGTTGTCAGATGACATAAAACTACACATAAACATTATGCATGCTATAGGATCAAAATATAGGATTAAGCCAAAGGATTAAAAGAACTTAGAAAACATCATTCTCCCAACTTCATAAATAATTTGTCAGGGGATAGGTTCCAATGGATACATTACAGCATCTCTGACGCGATACTTACCAACTGCAAACACAAAATGCAAGTCTAAGTGACTCAAAAAGCAAACTGAGGTTTGGTTGCTTACTATCTGATCTAAGAAAAGGAAAGAGGAAGACTTTCTTCAACATTAGTGTTTACTTTCCTGGCAAGCAATGAGGTGTTTGCAATTTTACGCAGACTGTGGGGAAAGATCATGACATTCTTATACCGCTGACCACTGAAGAACACAAGTCTGAACTGCATGGGTCAATTTATACAAAGAGTTTTTTATGACCAATACAATACAGTATTGTAAATGTATTTTCTCTTCCTTAGGATTCTCTTAATAACATTTTCTTTAGCTTACCTTATTATAATGCAGTATATATGCAATGTACAAAATGTTTATGTTATTGATAAGGCTTCCAGTCAACAGGAGACTATTGGTAGTTGAGTTTTTAGGGAGTCAAAACTATATGTGGATTTTTTCACTACACGGTTGGAGGGGGATGGTCAGTGACCCTAACCCCCACTTTGTTCAAAAGTCAGCTGTACTTTTGGGGATGCCAGGATGGCTCAGTTGGTTCTTGGTTTTGGCTCAGGCCATGATCTCAGGGTTGTGGGATCGAGTCTCACACCGGGCTCCACACTGGGGAGGAAACCTGCCTGAGATTCTTTCCCTTGCCGTCTGCCCCTCTCCCTCCGTGCTCTCTTTTTCTCTTAAACAACAAAAAAAGTCAACTGTACTTTTATAGATGTCATATTAGTTTGAACCATGATTTTAGAACAAGTCTGTACATTTTAATATGGTAGAAAAGGCTGATCAGTATCTTGAATGGCAAGGGCTACAAGAAACACCATAATGAAAAGTAAGTAAAAGACCAGAAATAAGTAAGGGAAGAAGGTATGTTAATGCACAAAACCTAATAACTGGAAAGGACAGAAGAGCTAACAGTGCATTCCCCTTGCCCTTGAGAAGAATGTATTTTACCATGCAGACACACCTTAAATTCAAATATAACTCATAATCCAATAATTATATATAAAACCACCCTTTAGGGTACCTGGGTGGCTCAGTCAGTTAAGTGTCTGCCTTCAGCTCAGGTCATGATCCCAAGGTATTGGGATAGAGCCTGCATCAGGCTCCTTGTTCAGTGGGGAGCATGCTTCTGCCCCTCCTCCTGTTCGTGATCTCTCTCTCTCTCTCAAATAAGTAAAATCTTAAAAAACAAAACAAAACAAAACAAAACAAAAATCACCCTTTACCTTATGAAGGATGCAAAAGGTTGCTTCTTCTAAAAGCTCGGAAACTGGTCAACATTTTGTAACTCTATAGGGAAACTTACATTAGAGGTTCTCAGATTTAGCTTCCATCAGAATTCACTGGAATGATTATTAAGTCATCGGCCCATCCCCAGACCACATTCTAAGAACTACGGGCTTATCCATGATTCATTCCTACAAATTACCAGATTTTTTAAAAGGAGCCATAATTCTTAAAAATCCAATACCCAGTCTAAGAGAAGCATCTCACTAAACAGAATTTTCAGACAGAGCAAGAATGTTTTACAAAGAGTTATCACCCCTGTTAGAGAATGGCATTTGAAGGACTAACAACTTAAACATGTACTGAATAATTTATAAACTTCATCACTACTATGTAGTTAAAGTTTTTTATAATGTCGCAACTTAGAAAAAGATACTAATGTCTGAGGACAGGTTTTTACCTGACCCAAACACAGACTTCAAACAATGCCTCCATCAACAGAACTCACTAATACAGCCCCTAGAATTCCAAGCCGGGTCCCCTAATTGGTCCATTTGAATCTGGGGGAGCACTTCTTCCAATCATCTTCAATTACATCAGCAACTATGGAATGTTCCCTAAGATCAACAAACTGTTGCTGCAGTGACCACAACAGACCCAACACACGTCAGAGCTTTCCATCCTCGGCAGTGGGAATCACCAGGTTGTCAGAACTAACCTGATTCCCACTGGGCACAGCAACACCATGCTCTTCCGGGGTGGATCACAAATACTGGGACCAAGTTGAGAGATGATGGGAGAGCCAACAATGGAAAACCACAGCCTGGATACAGTAAATCAATTTCCTTTTGTAAATTTCTTAACCAGAAACCTAGGGTTAGCATGGGGTAGGAGAAACAGAATGAGAAAGAGCTGCTGGCTGAAATTCCATCTGAGGTTTACTAGTGAGTTAATTCTCACTAACTGCTTCTTCCGAATCAGACCTCTAAAAACCAGCTGGAGTCAAAATGACAGTACGGATTTCAATAAATTCAAAGTCTTATCTATGGCATCTGGACCAGAATGAGAATTTAAGTTAATCAAAATAGAAACCTATTGGAATGAACACCTTTAAAAAATCTAGTTTATTAAAAAATAGTAATTTTACGGGGGGTTGGTGGTGGTATCAAGTCACACTTTCAACTCAATTCAAACAAATTATCTACTGAAAGAATACAAATACTACAAACATCATGGTAGGTGGTTGGGTTAAGGTTAAACTCCTTTCTAGTTTTAACACTATGGTAGAACACCTCATTTATGTAGACATTCTGGAGTAGAAAAGAGAAGAAATTTGGAATCAGACTGCACACGCTTGAATTCTAACCCCTAACTGTGATCATGGACAAAAAGGATCATGATTTGGACTCCTCATCTATAAATCAGGAGATAAAATTCTACCCACCTCATAGAACACTGTGGGAATTAAATGAGCATGAAAAATTGCTTAATAAGCAAAAATAAGCTAATGATGACATGCAGATCTGAGGTTGCAAGTGCCAACACTGAGTCTAATTACAACTTTCAGAAAATTACATGTCATTTGTCCACTTTATGAGCCTCAGAAGTTTGCAAAAACCACAAACCAACTTGAATGTTCCTTAATGTTTTATGAATAGGCTGACAGTGTATTTTACAATTTCCTAATTTTGCCTACATTTTGGGCACAGCCACATTACAAGAGGAAAGAAAGCAACAAAACCAAATGAAAGAGAACAGACTGTTTTTAACTTTCTACTGACAATGTGTATCTGAAAGGCAGGGCTGCGGATGACGGAGTTCTTCCACTTTGGGGACAAGGAAGAGGGCTAAGGTTACATGCTGTCACTTACAAACATGGGTGTGTCCATGAGCAGAGTCACTGAACATGTCTAGCAAATGTTATGAGCCAATCACCAATGCTGGCTCACAGCAGTAGTAATAATAATAAATATTCACTGTGTATACACGATGTCCTCTGGGCTGTGTTATTCCTTCCAATCTTCACGACACCCCTACAAGTTAAGGTACTTTTCTCATGAGTCCCACTTTACAGATCAAGAAACTGAAAAGAGTAAAAAAGGGAGTTTCAAAAAGAAGCAATATCAAGTTATTCCATGAAGAGTTTCACAAAAAAAAAAAAGCTTTCAAGGATTCCGAAAGGCAATGAACTGTTGGGCTGGACCTGGGGAGGGTCTCTGACCTGCACTGAAGGCCTAACCCTCAGAGATGAGCACAGCTGTGTAGAACAGGTCACACTATGTAACCCTAGGACACACAGCATGGAGAAGGTAAGAATAGCACACACACGTTAGGTCCAGATGACAGGGTACACAAAAGGAATTCTTGCAACCATTAAGGTGATTATACTGGCATTTCAGTGGAACATGTTCGGGGAGGGGGGTATGAGTGGCTTGATAAATACCAACACAGGCTTCTTTAAAGATGGCAGGTCCATTCTGAACAGGCGAACTATCTTGGCCACCAAGTTGGGCATGTTGGGAAATTTAAGAAAGCTGAGCCACCAGGCTTTTCCCCAGCCTGATGCTTCTTCCTATGGGCTTTGCTAAGAAAGTTGTGGCTGGTTTGTGGCAGTAACACGTCTCTGAATGGATGTATCATGTGCTCATTTTCACCAAGCTTCGCACTTAATTTTCTGCAGAACCATCTCAATCCTGTTAGATGGTCCCCTACTCAAAATCAGGGCACCTGGGTGGCTCGGTTGGTTGAGCATCTGCCTTTGGATCTCTCAGGGTCCTGGGATCAAGCCCTGCATCAGGCTCCCTATTTGGTGGGGAGTCTGCTTCTCCTTCTGACCCCACACCCTGCTCATGGGTGCACGCTCGCTAATAAATTAAATAAAATCTTAAACAAAAAAAAAAAAAAAAATCAAGACAATTCCTCAGTAATAATTAAGAAAACCAATTTAATATATCCTGTCAGTAATCGGCAAAACTATGGTAGAACAGTCAACACTGTATTTATGTAAAAGGAGGTCAATTAAAAAAACAACCGAGCCACCCAGGTGCCCTGAAGCAGACTTCCCTAAAGTTAATTGTAAATTTAAAAATCTTTATTCAAGGGCACCTGGGTGGCTCACATGGTTGGGGGTCTCTCTTCTGCTTGGGTCATGATCTCAGGGTCCTAGAACTAAGCCCTGCGTCAGACTCTTCGCTCTGTGGGAAGTCCGCTTCTCCCTCTGCCTCTGTCTGTGATCCCTCTCCCTCTGTGAGAGCTTTTGCTCTCTCTCAAATAAATATATAGAATCTTAAAAAAATAAAAATAAAAATATTTCGTCAAGGCCAAAGACAGCTTTAGAAAATTCAGTATTCCTTTACATTATGCCCTGATACAATCTCAATTTATTGTTTTAATTTAGCATGATATTGTACAAATATTTTCCATCTTAAGCAATGTACATTTTATTAAAATCTCCCATACCCAAGTAGTCATTAAAACATTTGCTACTAATTTAAGAGGGTCTACATTCAACCTTTAATTAAAAAAGGTTATAGGGGTGCCTGGGTGGCTCTGTGGGTTAAGCCTCTGCCTTCGGCTCAGGTCATGGTCCCAGGGTCCTGGGATCGAGCCCCACATCGGGCTCTGCTCGGCGGGAAGCCTGCTTCCCCCTCTCTGTGCCTGCCTCTCTGCCTACTTGTGATCTCTCTCTCTCTGTCAAATAAATAAAATCTTAAAAAAAAAAAAGTCAGTTATAATTTCCATGTATTATGAAAATATAAAATAAGATTAAAAACAAGTATTTTATCGGGGCGCCTGGGTTGCTCAGTCCATTAAGACTCTTGGTTTCACCTCAGGTCATGTCTCAGGGTCTTGAGATCAAACCCCAAGGCGCTGGGCTCCGCAGTGAGCATGGAGTTGCACTGAGCTGAATCTCCTTGTCCCTCTTCTTCCCCCGCTGCCCCGTAGCATGCATATGCACTTTCTCTCTCGAATAAATAAAATCTTTAAAAACAATAATAATAATAAAGCAAGTATTTTTATCACGGTCCATTCTTTTCAGTAACTTTCTGGGTTAAAATGCAGGAAATACAACAAATCCCAGTATAAAATTCAGTGGGAGACAGAACGTTTCCATTCGATTGATGCTAATTCCATAGCTAGCATTAGGATCAACTTGAGAAATATTACAAGCACCAACACTAGAAATTTTGAGTTGAAGGAGTTGCTTTGTGATGTTCAATATAGAGCAAATGAGCATGAAGTATTTACTTTCAAAAGCAAGTTTTGATATAAGAATCAGTTACCCATGAAAATAAATAGATGAAATTCACTGTAATGAGCCAGTTTTATGATACAATAAAACTTGCTATTCTCAACTTTATAAAAGTAATGTTCCTTAGACAATTGGGAAGATTCTAGATGTCACACCAAAATACATGCCTTCCTAAAATCAGACATGTTTTAAATGGAATGGGATGGCTGGTCTGTGGAAAGAAGTTCCTGAGGACAACTGAGGTGATTGACTCCCACCTACCAGGAATGGCAGAACCAGGGAGTTACACAGCTGAGATGAGGTGGGACAGACATCGTAGCGGGGCACCTTTCTAAAGTATCTGCTTAGTGACCATTCAAAAATACAGGTGATAATGTAAAAAGTAAATATGTATTACCTTCTCCTCTACTTCACTCTCTCGTTAACCAGAGGCAAAGTCTGTTAGATGTACTTGATTCTTTCAGAGATGGTCTATGCAGCTATCATACTTATTAGGATAGACGTGAATATCCCCCACCTGTCAAGATATGTTCTACGCACGTAAATTTTGTTCTGTATATAAAATTTTCCTCAATGGAATTTATTATGCTTGCTTTCTGTAAATTCCTTTTTGCACTTAATACTATTTTAAATGTATGGTGGAATTCTACTCCAGTTTGGAGCAACAGTAAAAAAATACATTTGTTTAGCTGGTAGAATTAATGCTCTAATAATGTCCTCTTCTTTTTCCTTTTAAGATTTTGTTTATTTATTAGAGAGAGAAAGAGCAAGCGAGAGAGAGCATAAGCAGAGTAGGGGAAGGGCAGAGGGAGAAGCAAACTCCCCACTGAGCAGGGAGGCTGGATCCAACTCGGGGCTGGATCCCAGGACACCAAGATCATGATCTGAGCCAAAGACAGATGCTTATGCCCACTGAGCCACCCAGGTGCCCCTAATAATGTCCTTTTCTATGGGCACTCATATAATACACTATGCTACTAACTCCTAGAATTGCTAAATTGAGGGGTATACACATGAAGTTCTGAACAATTTGCTCTTGAAAATTTCTGTACCATTGATAGTCCAAGAAAATGTGTTTTTTTCCATCTTTGCCAGCTCTGGCAAGACTCTTCAGTTTCTGCCAATCAGATGGTTACAAAATGTTATGTTTTAATTTGCATTCCCCAGATTACTAATGGGATCGAACGTAACTTCATGGGTTTACTGGTTAGTATATTTTTTTCCTGAGTACTACCTAGGAAATATTTTTTCCTTTGCTCATTTCCTTTCAATTCTTTCAGAGGCTCATAATGAAATAAATATGTACAGCTAAAATTACATGACTGAATTTATTTCAAAAGAACCCAGTGAGGAAAAGGAGAAGTGGGGGAGTTGTTTGGCTAAAACAAGACAATAACAGATAATAAGGTTAGAAATAAGCTTATGATTTCTGAGGCTGGGTGACAGGTACCCGGAGACTCACCATACTCTTCTCTTTTGTGTATGTTTTAAGATTTTTCATGATAATAGTTGTAAGAGGGTTTCACTCATTTTTCTCTTAAGATATTCATATTTAGTATTTCTAATGGATTTGTAAGAGCACTTTATGGAATAAAGAAATCTGGGGCGCCTGAGTGGCTCAGTGGGTTAAGCCTCTGCCTTCGGCTCGGGTCATAGTCTCAGGGTCCTGGGATCAAGCCCCACATCGGGCTCTCTGCTCAGCGGGAAGCCTGCCTCCCCCTCTCTCTCTGCCTGCCTCTCTGCCTACTTGTGATCTCTCTCTCTCTGTCAAATACATAAATGAAATCTTAAAAAAAAAAAAAAGAAAAGAAAGAAATCTGCCCTTTGTTACAGACTCTCTAAATATTATAATCACCTAGCTTCTTTTTATGGGCAGATATCCCAATATCACTTAATGAATAATCTATCCTTCCCTGCTCTGATGTGGTAAACCACCTTTATCCCACACTAATTTCATATCCCACACTAAACACATATAAATGCACTAAACACTCACACAAGTTGATTTCTACACTTCTATTTTGTCCCCCTAATTTCTCTTAGCCTGTGCTATGCAGTGTTAATTTCTGTACTTTTACATTTTTCTTTAGAATTTTTTCTGGCTCCTCTTACCTCACGATTCTCCCACAGGACATTGTAAATAATTGTGTTAATTTTCCCAAGTGTCTGTTGTAAACTTCCCTCCCCATACAGCTGCCTCATTGGTCTTCTCTTTTACATCCGTATATTTTCATGGTTCCACCTAGACTCTCATCAGTTGCATTCAGGCTCTGAATTCACTTGACATACTGTTAGCACAAAAATGTTAAATAATTCTCTTCTCAGTGTAAAAAAAAAAAAAATATATATATATATATATATATATATATTTGTTTGGCTGCTGTGAAAGGTCAAGCTGCCAAAACAGACTAGTGTTAACATTTGAACGCTACCATTTATATAAGCCTTATTTTTATGAATAAGCACCTGACTAGAAATTTAATAAAGGAGCATGTCATAACCAGTCTCAGGCAAAGGGTTTTAAATATAATACACTAATTTTAGTCAGAAGCATTTCAGTTTCACTTTATCTACAGTTTCATAGAAAGATGTGACTTCTTAAAGGGGAAAAACATCTTTTATACAGCTTGATTAATTTATTAGAAACATCTGTTTTCACAGAGCAACTGTTAAATTAATCCATATTAAGTCGGCCTCAAAGGACTTGGATGAGGCTACAGGATGTGGGTGTAACAGGATCTCAAACAGGAACACCTGATAGGGCCTTACACATGCCAGGTCAGAAGGAAGACTGGGGTTAGCAGGGAGGAAAGTATATCCTTCTAGAATCAAAACATCAAAAACCCAGCAGTCTGTTGGGTTTGTCTTGAAAAATCCAATTCCTCCCCCATGCAGAATAAGACCCCACCCTAAAATAAAACCTCCCCAAACCAAAAAACATACTGTCATATTCAACTTATATTTTGTGAATTAATGAAATTTATAAGTCACCTGAAACCACTAACGGTCCAGTGATTTTTCTCCTGAATGTAGTGTCTGCGTGACAGGAGTACAGAAATGCACTGATAAAGTGTGAAGAGAAATGCACATTTCTATTATATCAATGCCACACACAGGCAGTTCCAGGAGACAGAAGGCCTGCCTACCACTATTTCAAGGATCTTCTGCAGGTGCTAGCAGTGGAACAGGTCCCTTCAGAAACATCTCTCAATTATCTCCTTTCCTGTGCTCTGTGACATGTGGTAAACAATTCATTTGTTTTCAAAGGGGTTAGCAGAGATCTTTGAAAGATAGCGGTCAGGAATTCTGGGACTGTCTCCAGCTGGTCTAAGCAGCCAAGGCTGTTACTCCTGCAGGGTCACTGCGGAAAATGCCAAGGAGGGGCAGGACTGGGAGGGGCAGGAAAAGGAACAGGCAGGGGAGCTGCATCATGGGCGAGCATTCTGCAGATTCCTTCCCAAGTGGCTTCTCTTCTGGGTTCACAGATAACTCAAACTCTAACAATGTGACCACAAGGATTATGCAGAATTTTAAAGAAGTCATTCCTCTTTTCAGATGTCAAAACTGTTGTCAAGGAAATGTTGAGATACTCTGGCCTCCGCTGTTTGACAGCCCCCAAAACGTGAGGCTAAGCGGAGCAGTGTCACCCGCAACTGGGCCTCTTTCCCAGCCTTGGCATTTGTAGGGGTCAAGTGTAGCTGACTCGAACAGCACGGACAGTTTTGAAGCGTCAAAGAAGAGATGCTACAAAGAAGCGTGCAGTAAAAATCAGAGCCATCATTCATTTCAGAGCCTACTACTGGCCAGGCCCTGGACTTCCTACCTCCATGTTAATTCAATTTTTCTGCTGATCAACCTATTTACAAACACTTTGTAGACGTGGAAATTTAGGTTTAGGAAAGTTAAGTCATGTTCCTGTGGTCATAACTCTAATAACTGAAGGAGTCATGGACTTAGGTGCAAGGTCTAAATGTCTCCAACATCCATAGTCTGGATTATTCTATTTGGGGCGAGAGAAAGGGAAGGAATAAGATTGGGAGGGAAGGAGTGGCTGCAGGAAGACATCACGGGGAGACATCACCACTCAGAAGCTCGATGAGGTGAGCCTGGAGGGAGTGGAGCAACAGGACTGAAGGCGGTAACAGGTCAGACCTTATTCGTTATCAAGTCCTGGCTGTAATAGCTTGCCTTTTCCAAGAGGAAGGACTGGTCGAACTTCACCCTCATTCCACTTCACTAGAGGCAAGTGGTTACATACCTAAGTGGTTAAGAGGACAGAAATGAAGACAAAGTTTGAACATGGTTTGTGAGCTCCCTCCAGCTCAGACTTTACCGGTTTGATACATGGAGTGGGGATAAAAGTAGTTACCTCCCAGGATGCTGTGGAGGACGACAGGAAAAGTGCTTCCAATAACGCATGGGTCATAGAAAGAGCTATGTAAGTTTCTTCTTCTCATTATTCTTGTTATTTTAGCAAAAGCCAAGGAACCACCTATTTTTACAAATGCTAAAAATAGAGGTGTTTATCTCAGAATTTATAAATCCCAACAATATGACATGATTGACTGCCAAGTTTCTAATGCAAGTTCTTTTCCTTGTGACCAAAAAAAACAAAAACAAAAACAAAAAAACAAACCTAAAATAACTATAAGACAGTATTTTCCCTTGTCCTAAAAATCTTTCAATACAGAGACAAAAGTGAATTATTATATATTGTAAGAGCTCTTTAAAATGTTTAGAATACAGAATGTCTTCCATAAATTCCTTTTGATTGAAACATACACTCTTTTCTAACACCGCATGAATTCAGTATGCAAGACACTTATGTTAGTTTTTACAAATGATTCATCAATGTGAACTGCTATTGATAAATTATGTATACATGATTGGTGGGACATTTGAAACAGTTCGCATACTTCCTCAGACAGCATGCCCCACGGTCCCACCTCATAGCCCTTCCATTTATTGTTCCTTCTAACTTGAATATGTAAAGGAGAGGAAAAACGTTTTTGCTCTACACTCTTAGGTTCAGTAACTGGAGCCATGCAAATTAAACCAACAAAAGGCAAATCAATGAGAAAAGCCATACAAATTTTATTTGATGTAAATATTTTTACATGGGATGGGATAGGGCAAGGGAAGCTTTATAAAAAAGTGAAAGCCACCAAGAAACAGTGAGTTCTGAGAGGTTATTTTCCATTTTAACAAAGAGCAGTAGATTGTGGAGACATGATGAGACTAAGAAAAAGGTTTATTTAGGCTTCTGAGGGTGGCATTTATTCACTATATATACGCAGTATTGTATTTATTTATAAGTAAACAATAAATAAACAACATACTCCCTGCTCCAAAAACCTATAATATGAATTACAAAACTGTTTACTAACCACGTAAACAACAGTTAATAATCAAAGATTATATGGTTCTCGCTAAATGGGCTCTACAACCTTACAGAAGGTTCTGTGGAGGAAGCATCTCATCACACATTATTAAATTTAAAGCTCTTTTCGTAGCTAAATATTCTTACCTTTGGGAACTTTACAGAGAAAATGTTTCTGACATTTCTTAGCCACGTAAGGTCAGGACACAGGACAGACTTTAAAAGCAGGGAAAGGAAAAGTAGGGTGGGCTTTACTGACATCCCCATAATCATGTAACAAAACTGATGCTCCCACTGGATACCTCCAGTAAACTGAGATCACAATTTCAGTGATGGCTACAGCAGAGCTCCTGGCTATGTCTACCTGTCAAATCTCACTTCTTCCTACGAAAGTGATCATGGAATTATTAAATAAGAGGATGGCTCGATGGAATCACTAGGTCAGGTTTTCTTTATTTACTTGTTAACCTCTAACGGTTTCTGTTCCTCTCATTTTCTTTAAGTACTACATTATAGTTGAAGGACCACCACACTGAACACCACTTGAGGGCTGCAATTTTGATAATTCAATAAACACTTAAAATATCTACAGGTACTTAGCACATAATTCTTTCCTACATCACTACTTTCAACCTAAATTTGGGCTGGAAATGCCAAATTAAAAAACACATACCCACAAATTATAGAGCTCCTGTTGCTATAAACAGATTCATACATCCATTAGACATTATATTTACCAAAAGCTTATAATAGCTTAAGATTTATTTTTTTTAAGATTTTATTTATTTGAGAGAGAGAGAACAAGCAGGGGGGAGGCAGAGGCAGAGGAAGAAGCAGGCTCCCCACAGAGTAAGGACCCAGTGTGGGACTCGATCCCAAGCCCTAGGATCATGACCTGAGCTGAAGACAGATGCTTAACCAACTGAGCCACCCAGGCATCCTGTAATAGCCTAAGATTTTATGTTACGGAATAAAACTCAGGATCTAAGATGGACCATAACAGTGCGATTTAAAAAATGCTTTTAAAAAAATGACATAAAACAGACACTTAGGGATGGTAGGATTAAGCACACTTGTGTATTTTCTCTAAGTTACCTACAATATACTTGTAATACTTTTCTATTTAAAAAACTCTAATTTAAACATAATAATAAAGACTCCCTCAAACATTAACAAGCTCTAAACTTTTGTTTCTCTTGTATATATTTACTATGCAAATGTAGGAAAAACTGTTATAGAGAAAAAGTATGGTGAATATTTTAAGTTTAAAACAATTTCTTTAAGTTTAATAGACAACTGCCACAGAAAATACAGTTATTTCTGTACTTTTAAGTCATTCCTGCAAGATGTGAGTCTTCTCAGTATTGTCCCATACATCAGCATTTGCGAAATTCAGTGTGAAGAAAATACAGTGCCTGCTTAACTTAAAGATCAATAATGCCTTTTGGGTAAAGGTAAGCCACAGATAAGAAGGCCTAAGGTTCAGATAGAAAAATGGTTAAGTCTAACCCTTCACCAAAAATCACTAAACCTAAGTCACATGAAAAAATTTAAACTCTATTCAAAGCACTCTTCCACAATTTACAACATCCAGGCTGGTAAATGTTTTAGAAAAATAACATCTAACTCTCAAAGTTCATCCATCACGCATCTTCATATTGTAAAACAAATACTTTACAGCAGTGATCCCAGGAGCGCACCGATCTCCTGCCTTCGCCAACCCACCCTGCCATGCAGAACGCTTTCCATATTTGCTTACATTCTGAAAGTAACACGCCAGGAGTGCGTCAGGCTTCAGTGATCAAGAAATATCATACTTTAAGTGTAATTGGGTAAGAACTATGGACACACACATGGGCAACCTTCCAAAAAATAAGAAAAGAAAAAAGAAGGCTTAACCCTATTGTTTTTAGGAACAGACATCATATACAGCACAAAACACTTATAATAATACCTTGTTGATCTTGCCCTTCGGTATCTGACATTTCAACCGGTGTTCAGTCACATGCCCGGGATCTGAAAGGATCCCCCCAATTCCTAGTTGAACAGTGCGCACTCCAAAAGGGATTCTAGATGTACCTGGTAATTTTATGTACCCCGCCCGAAAACAGTTTTGTCCAGACCGGAGCATACCTTCTTGAGTGGGCTAGATTTTTTTTTTTTTTTTTTTTTTTTTTTTTTGAGTGGGCTAGATTTTAAGGGCCTGGCTCAATATTTAACTGAGAGCAACTACCTAACATTTGGGAGACATACTGAAGTAGTCACAGCAACATAGAACAGAAAAAGGAAGAATCAGGAGAAAGAGACCAAAAGTCAGGGGGCAAGGATTGGGCTTTGATACTAAGCAACCCAAGGTTTCTAGATTCCAGTTTCTTCATCTGTGAAATGAGAGAACTTAGAAAGGGCTTCTAGATACTACCTGCTCCCAAACCTGATTCTTTTTCTGGACGACAGTGGGTTGAGTCGGCCCTTCTAACATAGCGGCCCTGTCCAACATGGTAGCCACTAGCCATGTGTGGCTACTGAGTACTTCAACGGTGGCAGGTCTGAGCTATAATACGCTCTATGGATAAAATTCTGAAGACATAAGGTGAAAAAAAAAAAAGAATCTAATATATTTCACTAATAATTTTTATACTGACCATATGTTGAAATAATATTTTGGATTTATTGGGTTCAGTCTACAGCATATTAAAACTAGTATCACCTGTTTCTTTTACTCTCTCATGTGGCTACTAGGAAATTCTGAATTACATCCGTGATCCCATTATACATTTATTGGACAGCTTTGCTGTTTTGTTAGCCCTGAGCATTAAGTGAAGGCCTGGGGAACTCTGGGATGAAATGACACCAGGAGAGCATCACAATGGAACATTACCATCCCCTGCTTCTTCGCCATTAGGACGTGGAGCTTATTGTTTCCACAGGCACTTATAGCCTGTTTTTGCAGTTTCCTTTGAATTAAATATATAAAGTGATTATTTAATCTACTTTATAAAGATGACCACAATCTTCTTTTTTTAAACTCACACTTGCATTTACAGGAGCAACTAAAATGAACTTGCACAGAGCAACTTATTTTATTGATGTCTAACTAGAAACTTTCCCACTAGTTTTTCTGATCTGTATCAACTTATTTAATGTATTTTAAATGATCAGAGAAGTAGAATCATTTGTAGAGAGCTTGTATACTTAGCAATACTATAGGCTATGAACAAACCTAACAAAACATTTATACGATTCAGGTAAATTAACAATCTCAATTGAGAATACTCAAGTAGGGGCTCCTGGGTAGCTCAGTTTTTAAGCATCTGTCTTCAGCTCAGGTCATGATCCCAGGGTCCTGGGATCGAGCCCTGCATCGGGCTCTCTGCTCGGCAGGGAGCCTGCTTCCCCCTCTCTCTCTGCCTGCCTCTCTGCCTACTTGTGATCTCTGTCTGTCAAATAAATAAATAAAATCTTTAAAAATAATAATAAAAATAAAAATAAAAATTTTTCAAACTTATATAATTACCACTTACTCTTTTTAGGGGGAAAAAAAGGCATCAATTTCAAAATATGGCCAGGGTACTATTAAAGGAATATATATTCAAACACACAAAGGTTACTCTTCCTGATTCTCATCACCAATCAACTACTGTTCTGGACACATGAAAGTTATCATCGTTTTTCTGAATATAGTCTCTAGAACTGAGAAGATAAAATATTTTGACAGATACTTCAAAATGAAAACAAAACAAAACAAAAAACAATGCTCATATTTAAGATGACCAGACTTGAACGATGTCTTTGATTACTTTATTGACAATAAATCAAGGGTTCAAAAAGAATGAATGTAAAAAATAAAACCTAGACTAGTTGCAGAGGAACCTTGATGTTTTGTAAGTTTCCTTAAGATAGAACCATGTACCATATATAAAACTCTTAGGACATATATTAAATACATCTTTGGGTACCGTTAAATACCTACTATAAAACCTCAAACACTCCCTAATGTGAATGATTATATCCAGTCTGCTCAGGACTCTAGGGTTTTCCCATAGCTTTATTTCATTATGTACTTTCTGATAAGTATCTTCATTTGACTACTTTTAGAGTAACTGAATAAAAAAACAGATAAGGAATTAAGACAAATTTTAAAACGGCAGTTCCATTTTTATTCATGTAATATATTAAGGTTTACTTTTCTCTTTTCCACAGATCGTCCTATTCTGTTTTAATAACACAGGTACACACGAGCATATGTGAAATGCTATGCAGCAGTGATAAAAAGATAAACATGGTAGGCAAATCTAGCTCAAAAGAGGTTCTCTGTATCATGCTCTTTTCTAAAACCCTCAAAGCTTGTTTTATCTGCTATTCCTTTCAAAGAACAAACATAAAAAAGTTGCTTTAGGGAAGTCTCAAGATCAAATGAAAGATAGTTTACCAACAGGGAGAGTAAACTGACTCTGCCATGACTTTCCAAAGAGCACTCCACTCTCTGTTTTCCCATCACCCTGATTGGAAGGGTTTCCCTGGAACACAAGTCTAAACCATCTTGGATGCAGGTAAATAGCCAGAGCCAAGTCTTAGATCTCGGGTGTTCCTGCCATAACATTTTTTTAAAAAAGCATTCCCCATCTCCATTCTCCATTCTTAAAGACATGTGTCCTGTGAGGTTAGCCAACATGTAAGATGTGGGCAAATCCCAAAAACCTACTCCAATTGCTCACAGAGAATCCTTCCTTTGGTTTGATTCAGAATGTTTCGGAATCTACCCATTTTCCTCTACATCCCTTGTACTGTATCCCCTGCACATTCCAGAATGCCAGCTGTTTGTCACCCAATATCCTATCCTTTCCTTATTCCATAAGAGAAGAATCTAGAAGTGTTCCTAGTGGAAATATTCCAGCTAATAGACTACATGTACCAGGCTCCCTAGCAGGGAGGTGCTACCATCTGGTTAATGGGCTTAAGCAGATATTGACAAGGACTTCAGCAAAGGCTCCTAAATGTAACTGATCAATAGTCATCAATGGCTACTACCCCCATTTTAGGAACATCTAAAAACAGCCCCACTGCTAAGAAAATGAAGTGTGAACTCATCAAAGCATCTAAAACTCTTAATCTCCTACCATTCCCACACCATCTTTCCCACCCACATCCCTATGGCTTCCTCTCTTGAACCTCTACACCTTCACTATTTCTTCTGTCTGGAAATCCCTACCATGTCCCCAGAATTAACCCCCACTCATCCCTGAAACCCAGTTTAAAGACTGATCACCTCTGCCATGAAGACTCTGTACATTCCTCCATGGGAACCTTCAGCATACTGGGCCTAATTCTTTCTGCATCTCTTTCTTCCCCTATCAGGCTGCAAAACCGAGGAACAAGCTGAGTTACTTCTTTGTTTACTCACAGCGCCACAAAGATTATAGTGCTCCTGTCACCCCTGAAACACAGAAGGCATCCAGTACATGTCCATAAAATGAATGATGTTTTCCAAATTTCAAGAGGAAAGGGAGAAAAATGCAGTACAACAATAAGTTAATAATAATAAAAAAAACACAACTCCAAATTGGTGTCAATATCACAGAAGTCAATCACAAACGCCCTGAGAAAATTTGGAATAGAGACAAAACACACGAACACATAATTCAAATATCCAATTAAACATCCTGCATTAAACCTTCCCCTCATCTGCTAGAAGAATCGATCAACAGGCTCGGATTTGTGTTCAGTGCTCCACTTCTGAGATGAATGAGCAAGCAAGCAATGAGGTTATGTGTCAGAATTTTTTTAAAAAGCATCAATAATTTAACAATGGTAATAAGCCTGTTGAAGAATATTTTAACCAATGACTTTTTTTCCCCCTGGGGGGGTAGTTATGCTAAAATTTTTTTCTAATCTCCTAATCAAGCTATTTATGAAATCAATAAATACACCTAAAAACACATGCACATAAGAAATAGCCCCCCAAAACTGAATACTTGCCATAGGCGCTCTTACAGCATGACAAAAATTTCACAAATAATAAAACTCACCACGATTAAAGTTTAATCTTGGAGTCCAGCTCACAAAGTGACATGAAATATTCAAATTGCAAATACAGACAAGGAAAAGCATTGCCTGGAAACAAAGCGCTTGGTATCTTGCTCATTGAAGTGTCCTCCCTGACCCCCAATCTTCATTATTGTTGTCCTGGCTATCTCGAATGGCCATGCCGATAAATTACTCAGTTCCTAGTTCCCGGGACCTGTGCTGTCTGAAGAACATCTCTATCCAGCAGCCTTGCTCCTACTGTTTCAGCCTTCCAGTCACATGGCCACCCTCCCAGGACTCCCTCCTCTCATACTTCACTGAACAAGTATGCTGTGACTTCCAAACTGCAATTTTGTCACAAATGTGCTCTTGCAAGTGGAGCCCTTCACATTCCTCAAACTAACTGCAATGTGTAAGCTGCCTTCACATTCCAATGTCCCATCAGCTCGCCAAGAACGTCCCCCCCCCACACACAAAACAAATGGAGGATTTTAAAATATAGTTTACTGTTATTGGATTTAAATTTTCTGGACTCTGGGGTGTAAGAGGATTTAACACTTGACATATAACATTAAAAATAAGCCTGAGAAAAAACACTGGCAAGATATAAGGCTAATCATAATGACCTCAATTAGATTTTCAATGCCTGTCAAGTTAATAGCACATAGTGGGATTGGCTTCAAGCCCGTGAACTTGAACAGTACAATTCTTTTAGAGAACAGAAGTCACAGAACTTAATTTTTGTCTTAAAGGGCCAATTCTGATCCTGCCTCACACTAAAGTAAGAGGTAAATACTAGCTGTAAAAAAGCAGAAAAGCAGCAAACTGAAAAAAGACAATGATAATGAAATTTTCATTTTGATGGTAACTCTATTTAATTCCAATACACAAATCTTATTCAAACAAAATCATTTCTTGCCACCCTCAATTGAAACTGTCCCAATCAATCTCAAGATTGATGAAATATTTCAAGAACGAGACACTTTTGCTAGGCCAAATGAATTTCTTAAAGAGTTGCAAATGACTGAACATTAAGTTATTGACAGCATTTACAAAATTTTTTCACAATAAAATATTTCAGAAAAGGCTGGAAGAAGAAATTTTTTTTCAAAGGCTTTAATTTTCCCTCGGTACTTGCAGTGAAGGGTCATTCACAATTTTTTAGACACAGGTTAATTCAAATGTCCAGAACTAAACACATAAATTCTTTATCACCACAATATAAAATTTCTAAAGTACTCATTGAAAATATTTATCAAATATTACTACTAAATGCAGCAGTAGTGATGAAACAGGTATAGCAGGGACGCCTACATGGCTCAGTTGGTTGAGCGCCTGCCTTCGGCTCAGGTCATGATCCAGAGGTCCTGATATCACCTGCTTCTCCCTCTGCATGCCCCTCCCCCTGCTTGTGCTCCCTCCGTCTCCCTCTCTGACAAATAAATAAACCTTTAAAAAATTTACAAATACGCTTAAAAAAAAAAGAAACAGTTATAGTAAACTGTGACCACAATCAGTATTAATTTTTCTACCCAACCATTACCGTTTTTTAATTATTTAACCACTCTAGATCCCCCTGTCCCCAGTTTTTCTCCTACATCATGGTGAATATATAGTTCTCTCCCTCAAATATCTAAGTCTACATTTGTATAGGGATGGGATCAGAGACCCTTCCTGGTATCACATAAAAGATCACCCCACAACACACTTCCATATAGCATTCCCCAGATGCCCCTCCCTCAATTTTTTCCTAGTCCCCTACTGTATGCTATTTATTCTGTCTACCCCTCACAATACTATAAGCTCCCTTAAGGGTAGGAGACTCAGAAGTATTTGTTAAATGAAAAAGTGCATTTTCCTTTGTGGTTGTGCCCTTAAAAATCTGTCTCTCTGTGTATGTAAAAATGCTATTAACCTTTCCATAAAAATTTCAATTTTAAATTGTGAATAAATTTAATATATAAGTACCTATGAATAAATTATTCTTAGAATGATCAATCCGCATATTTGCAAGTTTCTATGGGAGTTTCTTTTTTTTTCTTATTTTATTTTTAATAAACATATAATGTATTTTTATCCCCAGGGGTACAGGTCTGTGAATCACCAGGTTTACACACTTCACAGCACTCACCATAGCACATGCCCTCCCCAATGTTCTATGGGAGTTTCTTAAGAATTCATCACTTACATTTTCAAACCAATATGCTGCGCTGACAAAATTGTATTTGTTGAAACAAGCCATCATAAGCAATTAAGAGCATCAGTATGGGAAAGATTTGATCTCAAATATCAATTTTCATGAGACATTTTAATGTTAGTGTCTGAAGAGTTTGCTAAGATTTCAAAAAATTTGTGTCAGTTTTGAAGGTTCAACCTTCAGGGAGCCTGGATGGCTCAGTGGGTTATGTGTCTGACTCTTGATTTCTGCTCAGATCACAATCTCAGGGTCCTGAGATCCAGCAGCCTCAGGCTCTAAGCTGGGTATGGAAACTGCTTAGGATTCTCTCTCTCTCCTCCTTTGTCCCTCCCTGCTTGCGTGCTCCCTCTCTCTTTCTCTCTCTCTCAAAGAGTAAAATAAATAAATAAATAAAGGCAACCTTCAAAGTAAGTGAGGATAATTCTTTTTTGAAAGATAAAAAGAAAAATCAATAATTATGGTTAAGATGGCACATTGTCTATCTTTATCATGGGTACCTATAAATTCCATTAATAAGATGAGTAGTGTTATGTATAAAAACAGTAATTATGCTTATGAAAATTCATCCAATAGTAAGGGCAGATATAAAAGTTCTCTTTTGGACTAATCAAGCCTTAATAAACAAACACTATTCTATTTTCGATTAAAACTAAAAATTACATTGCCTCATTAATTTTATAGTAAGTAAGTACATACAGACATGGAAACACTGAACAAATGAGTTTGGGGGTGAGGGGTCAGATCTAAGGTACACAAATATGCCCCAAGGGTGGGATTAAATCTCTTGTGTTTCTTCCTGCAAAGAATCTCCACATGGTCAAAATATATTACAGTCATTAAAGGGTCAAAATTTAACAAAGACACAAGAATAATAATGCATTTCTTCAGGTATCACAGATGACTTTTCCTGATATACCAGATCTCTTATTCTCATTAAGTAGTCTTTAAGGCTACAAAGTAATGTATCAGTCTCTATCATCTTGGATGACTGCCTAATACCCTAACATTCTTCAAGGAAGACACGACATGGGTTTTTATGGAAGCAAACTGAGAGCATAGGACAAACTGTTAGACTCTCTTAAGAAAGAGAATTAGACCAAAACAATTTCATATCAACAAAATTAATCTCCCCAGCCAAAAAAGTAACTTTTCTTGCTCAATCGAATTTCTCAGCTAAAAACCATCTGAACCCAGAAAGAAAAAGTAAAGAGAAAGACCATCTGGAAATTCAAAGATACAAACACTGTTTGTAATAATTAATAAGACTTTAAGATTCTAGACTTTGTTCATCTACAAAACAGGCTTATTGTTCTCTTCCCTTTTCTGAACCGTTTATCTTGCTTATGCCTTGTCCCTGCTCACTGACCCTATACATGGGATTATGGTGGCATCTCACTCATTCCTCAGGGCATCTACTCTGATGTTTATTCCAAACATGGCTACATAATTACATTCACCTACTTAAACCCACTTTTTTTGATTGAGTAGGACAAAGATAAATACAAAGCTGGTGTTAACAAAAACCCACATAAATTCCTTCGTACTTTGCTTATGGATTCTTCCATGTGTTAGTCATTCCTCAACCTCAAATATCCTCAGCTTCATTTTGAAATGGAGATTGAAAACCTCTTATTATATAATAAACAAACTATGCTGATTTCTCAAAGTATGCTTTTAATTAGGAAGATCACTATAAAGTTTTAAAGATGTGATAGTCATCATCTGCCTGATAATATCATTCATTTTATTTTAAAAACTACTTCTTATAGAAATGCTGCATTCTCACGCAGTTTGCTTTCTGGTTTCCTTGTACTCTGGAGAAGATGATTTCACGCTTCCATTTTAAGACCAAAATCTTTTGCTGGCATTTGAAATCTTCCATTTTGGCCTACGTGGGGAAAACTGGTTTAATAATTTTTTTTAGAAGACATTTTGCTAAAAACTAAACCAAGCTTGTTCATAGGTCCTTGTGCATAACTGATAGTCAACTAATAGCACAGTTAATAATCAAGCCAGTACACAAACTTGTTCAGTATCAGACAGATGTGGCAAGCCGCCCACATGCATACATTCAAAATAGGTCTTTCCATTGGTGTAAAAACTGCTTATGCTTTTTACATATTTCTGCACTGTTCAAATTTTTCAATGAACTCAAATTATCTTAATGTTTTACAAAAAACCCAATTGAAACATAAAATATACATATTTAATGAATGAAATTTTAAAACACGTAGTCTAAAAATTTTATCTGTACTTTTTTTTTTTTTTAAAGATTTTATTTCTTTATTTGACAGAGAGAGATCACAAGTAGGCAGAGAGGCAGGCAGAGAGAGAAGGGGAAGCAGGCTCCTTGCTGAGCAGAGAGCCCGACATGGGGCTCAATCCCAGGACCCTGAGATCATGACCTGAGCTGAAGGCAGAGGCTTAACCCACTGAGCCACCCAGGTGCCCCACTGTACTGTCATTTTTAAATTTAAATAAAATTCATTTGTTTTTTTAGAGACCTGCCAATGTCCTGCAGTAATCTAAGCTGGCCAGTTAAGTAAGGTAGTCATTAAGTCAAATATCATACCAGCGTTTTTTCCCGTTGGTTTGTTTTTAACTTTCAACCAGGTATGACTCAAATATATCCATTTTACATCATCATCATCATCATATACAGCAGTAACTAACACACAGTGCCTCTAACGTGCCATCGTATTATATATATTAACTCATGTACTATTCCAAGCATTTTACATACATATATTTATACACACAGACATACACATAGAGATATCCCCATTTTACAAAGGAAAAAACTGAGGTATGGAGCTAGCCCACAGTCAATAGCTCAAAAGGGGCAGAGCCAAGACTTAAGCCCAGTTCAGGATCTTGATCAGTGTGAGATGCTACTTTCCTTGAACGTGTGAGAACCCCAACGATCACGTGTTGCCTGCCTAACTTCACAATGGTATCGAAATAGGTATTATAAATGTGGGAACAGTTCTACTACTTTCGATAGAGTCGGGCTTTTAAAAAACCTCTCATCTTCCCCATTCAAGCACTACCTTCTTTCATAAAATACTATAATCCTAGCAAAGTTCAAGCTAAATCTGTCCCATAGGTTTCTTCAAAAATGTAGCCCAACTAAATCTAAGCTCCTTACTGCAGCTAAAATTCCATACATGTGAACCTAAGTCCTCTGTCTCCACTCACTTTCAACAGTCAGCTAACTAATCTACCAAGTGTCACATTTTCATAGCACTATTAATTGCTGAACATGGCCGAGGCCTTTTTTTTTTTTTTTTTTAATGAATTACACTGACCTCTGAATAAGGATTTGAACTGTGTGGGTGCACTTATCAGACTTTTTCTGTTAAATATAGTAAAGTACTGCAAATGTACTTTCTCTTCCTTATGATTTGCCTAATTAACATCTTTTCTCTAGCTTCCTTTCTTGTAAGAATACAGTATAGAATGCACATAACACGAACTACGTGTCAACCAACTATACTATTGGTAAGACTCCCACAGTACTAATACGAATAAAATCAATATTAGTTATACCTTACTTCTCATTCTAACCCAATTTTTGGTTGACTTCTTCTAAAACAGTGGCAGTAATGTCTATTAATCAGGATTACTCTGAAGAAGAAAATATATTTTTCAAAAAAAAAAAAAAAATACTAGTGCCCTCACAGAAATGGTTATTAAGCTGTCCATATTACACTAAAGAAATAGTTACATAACATTTCTCCCCTTCACTATGGTTTCCATTTGCAAATTCAGTTTGAGCGTTTAGGTACTGTTGGCTTTTTTTTTTTTTTTTATTAATAACAACATATTAAGAAATAAACATTTTGATTAAACTTGCTATTCAGTAAGGGGGAGTGCTCATTCCTTCACCTGACTACCTCTTGCCACCCCTCCAGCTCCCTCCAGCCCCTCCCCATGAGGGTGTCTGTACATTGGCTCTGAGACACAGGGAGATGGCATTTCCGAAGACTTGCCGGAGGCAATATTTAGCATGAATCCCCACTCCATACACTTGTATCTCCCTGGGAGCCCACTCTGAAAAGGAAACCATTTCACAATAAGGAAGAACACAGAGATGCAGAAACTACCAGCAAAATCCAAAACACAAAAATAACATTTTATTTTCCCACTCTCCTCCTGGTGCCCCAGTGAGGCACTTTTTTCCTCATGTACTCACTTCCTTCGGTCAAGCTCCTACTGAGGACAGAGTAGCAAAACCCTTAGATCTTGCTTTCGGCCCCTTCCCCCTTAGCTCCTTATTCCAAAACCCCAACTCCTCTCCAGAGTGTACCCCCCACTCCTTTCTGTCTCAGCTTCAGTTTCTGTCCCACTTCAGGAACACAAACTTATGATTTGTTTCTTGTCTGTCTTCCCCACTAGACTGGAAGGTTCACGAACGAATAGACCATGTTGTTCACAGTATTTTCAGAGCTGTGGACAGGATTTGGCCCAAAAAGAGAATTAATACAACTGTCCCAAGTGAATAGATGGAGAGTTTAAGAAAATGAAACCCCATATTTGCTCCACCCATGCCCTCAGGGGTGTGTGTGTGTGTGTGTGTGTGTGTGTGTGTGTGTGTGTGTGTGTTTTCCTTCCCAGGAGGGGAAAGGTTGGGAGAGGCCTGTAAATTCTGTAAACGCAAAGACTTACAGTCCCTTCCCCAGACCTAGGGTACAACGCTGGCTGGAAATGAACTACCAGGAAATTCTCTAAGATTATCTCATCTCATTGTTCCTTTATTTCTTAAATATAGATGTTTATACTGTACGGCTCTTACTCAGTAAACCACTTAATCTGTACTTTCCTCTTGGTATTTAACACTTTCTAGTTCATACTTAGTCTGCAAACTTCCTGTGAGCAAGGGGAATGCAGTCAAATTAAACCTTCCAACCCAGAGCTTTACATTTCAACTACATTCATAAGGTTTATTTTTGGCATTTTTAATTGACATAATAAAGCAGAGAGTAAAGGAGGACTATGTTAAAGACACTTTCTAAGTGTCTTAAGGCAATATATGTCTCCACCCAGGTCAAATTTGCAGGAACAGTATGTACATTTCGACTGAATTGTATTGCATTTCTTCACTGACAATTTAGCGACCATAGAATATGAATGGCATATAATAGCTATGCTTATGTCTGGAATGACTGACAACCTTCATCTTCATACAAATATCTATACAGATGTCTCCAGTATGCCATAAACAGGACCATAAAAATAAGGAGTTTCCAGCAACAAGGAGAAAGCCTTATCCACAGGATATGTTTTTCTGCGAACCACTATTCAGTTTGGACCACATTATTTCTTTTGTACTGTTTTTCAATCAGTCATTCCCAACTTAACCTTGTAATGTATTTAGTTGCGTGTTCCTTTTGCCTTCCCCAGTCAGAGTCAGGGGTCGCTATTTGATCTGGAATACTTCTCTGCACTACTAATAGCCTCCCAAGTGCCATCAGGCGCCTCTGCTGGTTAGGGTGAGTAGAGAGAAGCTTTTGTGCCCTCCTGATGGTTGTCATGACCTCCCGTTTAATAGCAAGAAACAGTGACTCCTTATAGATCACGATCAAATCTGGGCTCCACGGTTCTGCATACAAATGTCTACTTTTCAGGCAGTACTAGTCAGTATGAATAGGAATCTATAATCTGTGAATTAGCACCATGATCAAAGCAATTCAGTTTCTAGGTTAAACCCCCCTATTTAGGCTAAACCTCTCGATACAGTAAACTCAAATTTAAAGAAGCAAGTTTAAGTAAGTAAATGTTAGGGCCCTTTAATTTCATACTCTCTCAGTACACCAGGCAAATTAATCAACTCAGGTAATAACCCCAAAAGCGGAGGCCCCCGTTATCATTGCCCTTATTTATTTCTTTTTTTAGAGCCACCTGCAGTAGACCTATTTTCTAAGCCCTACAAGACATAAACTCATAATTACATCTTTCAGTGGACAAATATAGCTGAATTAATCCCCCTCAAACCTCATAACAGTGAAATGCCTACCCTTCCACCAATGCTTTGCAAAACGGACTAATGTGAATTTCACCTCCACTCTTTGAGGGAAGTGGCAATAACAAGTAAAAATGTCCAAAAGAATGGCAGAGAGAGCAAAGAAATGCACACAAGCCAAAAAATAAATCTGAACCGTATTTGCCTACATGCTGCCTCTTTTTATACAGAAACAAACAAACCAGTGGTCAAGAAAGTCAAATATTTACATTTTGGCAAAAACTTCAGATATAAAGGTTGTGATATGTTTTTAATTAATTTGTGGGGTTTGTGTGTGTGTGTGTGTGTGTGTGTGTGTGTGTAGGAAGACAGTAAGGAAAGTAACAGAGATACTAGTAAGAATAAATTAACTAGAGGAAAAAAATCCCCTTAATAAATGCATTTTAAAAAAATATAGAAAACTAAATGCTTCGCCTTTTGAATCAATCTATCTTAACTGGTTCTAGGGTGATTTCTGAGCCACTTAGAGGTAAAAGAAGGGAAAAAAGTTCAATAACCTTGTAAATTCGGGACTAAAACTGCTGTGCTGTGATAATCTGCATAGCCTCAGCGTAATTACAGAAAACTCTGGTCTAAGAATTGTGAGGTTGGTTTTTTGGTGTTTTTTGTTTTTGGGTTTTTTTTTTTTTTTTTTTTTTTTGGAAAAGGAGGAAAAAAATTTGGAAAAATTGGGAGAGATTGCAAATAGGAAGATACCAAATGGGAACCCAAAGGATGCGAAATACCCCAAGTGTCACACAAACAACTTCTTAGCACCTTTAGGTAAAAAGAAAAATAGTCGTTTTTGCACAGGCGTTAGCTGAATGTTCGAGAGTTGGATGAATGGAGAAGACTTGTTATACACCTAGCGGTGGGTGGATTTCACCAGGCTGCAGCCTTCACACCGCTTTTCTTTGCTGCACTGCAGAGGCGCCATCTTCTCCGTCTTAATCTTCACTCAATTCAATCCTTTTATCTGCACCCTAAAAAGAAAGGCCCCGAGGACCCTCCCCAGCAGCTCGCGCCCCCAAGGGGACTAAACCAGACGGCTCGCTGCCAGGGAAGAGGCCGCGCCTTAATCAGACAAACGCCTCCTTTGATGCACAGGAGGGGAGAGCTCATGCCTCCCCACCACCCGCCACTACCCTTACCAGACGCACACCCCACTGTCCGCATATTTCTCCCCAAGGACTTTCCAACCCAGCACAGAATTTGCAAGCCCCGGAGAGGATGGGGAGTGGTTGTAGAGGGGCCCCGAGGCTCCGCCACGGCGGCCCCAAGCAGCGCCCCAGCCCCCTCCGGGACAGACGCGCAGCCCCGGGAAGGGAGTCAGGCGGGAGCCTCGGTGTGGCGCACAGACCAAGGCGGCCGCCTCAGCCACCGCGCCCCGGGCTGGCGAGGGCGGGGTGTCGCGGCTTTTGTTCCCAGGAACCTTCTCCCTCTCCGGAAGAAGCTAGAGGTGCGGAGCGAACGCCAGGGCCGTCCAGGCTTGGAGAAGGTGCGAGGTGGCCGTGGGTCTCCGACCTCTCCCATCTCTCTCAACTTAACACAAAAGGGAGAAGCAAAATGTACAAAGTTTGCCTGCGGAAGGTGGTGCGCGACCCCAATGGGGTCGCACCGAGGCGGCCGCAGCGAGCAGCCGCCAAAGGGAAGGAGCTGGGGGTCCGGAAGGGAAGGGGTGGTGGAGATGAGAAAGGAAGGTGAAGCGGGGCGGAAAAGGCAAAGGGTAGGGGGGTGCTTCCCGAGCTGTCCTGACTCTTCCTCACCAGGGCCCCAGAGAAGGGCAGCGACCGAGAGCTGAGGTCAGGAGCCAGGGACGCTGCATTTTCGGTTTTCCCCCACGTGCTCCGTCCCCCTTCCCCCTATCTGGAAGTCTCTCGCCTCCCCCCGGCCCCCGCCCGCGAGGCAGGGACTGAGTCAGGATCCGAGCTCAGGATCCTTCACCCTTCCTCGCCCCCAACCCGCGCGGACCGGGAAGCCCGACGCCTTGCCAGTTCCCTCTCCGCCGGCCGGAGCGCGCGTCCCCGGGGCAGGGCTGGGCCGGAGGCGCGGATGCGCAGGGCGCCTGCAAGCGGGGGCGTGGGACGTGGAGGGGAGAGGGGTCCCCCGGACTGCCCCCGGCTTCTTCGGATTAAAGACTTGGGGGAATCGGGTTCCCACCGCATCCCCCCCTCCAATTTCGAGGCGCGGCACCCACCTCCAACGCCCGAGCCGTCCAGGAGGCCAGGAGGACCAGTGCCAAAGCGGGCAGCATCGCGACCCTGCGCGGGGCACCGAGTGCGCTGCTGTGAGAGTGGGATCCGCCGCGCCCCGGCTCTGCCGGTGCCGTCGCCGCCGCCGTCTGCGCCGCCGTCTCCGGTGGCCCCACGCTCGCGCCGCTCCGGCTGCTCTCTCCGGCTGCTCTCTCCTGCCGCTGCCGAGGAAACTGACGGAGCTGGAGCGCGGCGGCTGGGCTCGGAGCCCGGCGAGTCAGCTGATCCAGCCCACCCCGTTCGGCACCCGAGAGAGACCCCTAGCGGAGCCGCCGGGAAGCTGCGCACGCTCGGGCCGGCAGGGGCCCGCGCCCCCGGCGCCCACAGGTGCGGCGTCCTCGCCTCCTCCGCTCCCCACGCGCCGCCCCGGCCGCCGGCCCCCCGGGCTCCGCAAGAGAGAGAGCGAGTCTGAGGCCAGGAGACAGACGGTGCAGGATCGGGGAAAGGTGAGTCGTAGGACGTTTGGGCTTCAGAAAACTCGGGAGCGCTCCCCGCTCGTCCCCGTGAGCTTGACTCATTCGACCCCGCAGGCCTCTCGGGGATGTCGTATAAAGGCTGCTGCTGGGGTGCGTTTCTATCTGCATTTCGTTTTTTGCCTTGGTTTGGTGGGGGGAGGCGTTTCTGGCAGAGAATAGGAACAAGACAAGCTTAAAGGAAATAGAATTTCTTTACTTGTTGAGAGAGTAAACGCCTCATTTTTTGGATCCCCCCCCCCCTTCAAAAGCAGCCAGGAGCAGCCTGGAATATCTATCTTTAGAACGAACCAAAGGAGAAAGGCACCGGACGTGGCGAACAAGGGGGCGACCTATTTACTTCTCCTTGAAGGAAGGTTTTTTTTGTTTTTTGTTTTTTGTTTTGTTTTTTTTTTTTTGGGGGGGGAGGGGGTTGTTGTTTTAAGTTTTGTTTATTTGTTTTGTGGTTTTGGTTTGGGGAAGGGGACAGTCAGCAGGGATTTTTGTTTGTTTGTTTGTTTGTATCAGGTAGGGATGTAACATCCATCTGAGAAGAGGGTGAAGTCAAAGTTTGAAGGGAAAAGATTTGGAGAGATGATGCCTCCTCGACCCTCATGATTAAGAATGCCTGACCTCAAACTCTGACCTTGTTCTTCATTGTGTCTGTCCTAAATTACAGAAATGAACCTACTGGGAAGCCACTTTCTTCTAGATTAAACACAAACCATTCAATGCCCGGTTAGTGTTTAGCTAGGCTAGAATGGTCTAGAACTGCCCAGCCCTGCTCTTGACCTGAAGGAACTCAAGTCACTAAGCCACCGTCCATTGTGGTGCTAGTGGCAAGGAATGAAGCCCCAGCTTCTGGCCATTGGGATAAAGGCTCAGCCAGGAAGATGCCGCCTTCCTTCCTGAGAAGTGAACATTCATCTGCCTCTCCCCTAAATGTTGTCTTCTGTCATTCCCTCCTCAAGCCATCCAGTCCTGACCCTTGGGCTACGTTTTTCTTTGTTCTTTGAATGTCCTCAACAAATAATAGCAAATACTTGTTATAGGATAAAACTTGTTTACATGCTTTATGTTCTTTAATTCCTCCAAAAGCCAGTGAGGTCCTTCCTTTTATTCCCAGTTATTAAGATAGGAAGCTGAAGCTAAGCAAATCCCAACAGCAAAGAACAACACACATTTACCACCACACCAGTTCCCTCTGTCCTAGGTTTGTATGAACGATTAAAGGCATCTGAATGTAAAAAGCAGTATAATTCCGAGATGGGGAGGGAACAGCGGCAGCTACAAATTGTGCAGAGTCCACTGCAAAATGAAAAAAAAGTAGCACCCTTTGTCTAAAATTAAATATTTTATTTTATTTTTTTGAAGATTTGATCTATTTGACAGAGAGGAGAGAGAGAGAGCGCGCATGCGCACACAATTAGGGGGATTGGGAGCCGAAGAAGCAGGCTCCCCACTGAACAGGGAGCCCTATGTGGGGCTGGATTCCAACCCCGTGACCTGAGTGGAAGGCAGGTGCTTAACTGACTCCCAGGCACCCCCAGAATTAAATATTTTAAGGTGGCGACAGCAGAATGTTAAACAAATCATGGGGCTCCTACCGAGCTCTGGGCCGTGTGTCATGCAGAATGCATGCCCAGGAAGCTGGTACTAGGGAAGAGGAAGCAATTTTTAATAGTATGGGATTTTTATTAAGCACAAACTCAAAAATACAGAGGTGAAATTATGATCTGTAAAAATAACAGTTCTTAGATTTAGCATTTTCTCTTTCTCCTGTTGAAATTCCCCTGTTGAAATTCAGGGCACTCACACATTCCTTGGAAAAGATGTTCTCCAAGGAAAGATGATTAGCTCCGGACTGTCAGAATGATGGACATTCTCTGCATTTTCTTCTGTTCTACCACTGCTCTGAGATGCTCATGGTTTTTACTTTTCAACCGTTATCTCTGTTCTGCATTTAATGCCATTTCCTGCCCTGAGGTGTCTTCTGGATCCCCTGAGCAGGAAATGCAAGAACATCTGTAGCCAGAAGAACCCTGCAGAACTGTGGACAGGAGTGACCACCCATTGGTAAGAAAACTCCACACCAGCATTCCGAGGGGTAGAGGCTTCAATGCCTCAGTTTGTGAGAGGTTTATTGGCTCTTTAGACAATGCATTCTGGGCTTTAGGGTTACTAGAAATTTCTTGCCCCATTGAAAGCTCACATTCCTTTCCTTTAACCTCCCATTTAGATGTCCTTTTTGTACCCCCGTGACCAAGTAACTAGTCTATTCCATACCATAGAAATTTATCTTCTCACAATTCTGGAATCTAAAAGGCCACAATCAAGCTTATAGAGTTGGTTTTCCTGTGATGGCACTATGACATACTTGAGAGTTTCACATGCCTCTTAACCTGCCTTCCTTCTAGAACTTCATGCTGATTCCTCTTTGTAGACCACAAGTAGATCTTGAAATGTATTCTCTCTCATCTTTCTACCTTCTCACTGACGAAAGGGCATTATTATTTCTTTATCTTCATTGCAGCCTTCAATATCTACAGAACTCTAACCTGTAAATAGCATTCAAGCTTTTCATCATAAAGTATTTTCTCTCAATAATGAGTGCAGTTTTTCACATAGGAAGATTTTTTTTTCTTTCTAATGAATGGATGTAAAAGAAATTTAAAATGAATAATTAGCACTTAACTTACCTGCAGTTGACTACACCTGTGTAACAGACCTGCCTGTAGACAAAGGATGAGACATTTCACCTGCCCTTTTTTTCAGTCACTGCTTCATTCATGGGCCTTTAAAATGAGTTCTCTGCAATCACACAAAATTACTTCAGAGGCAGGGGTCAGATTCAAGTAAGTCACTGGAATGTCTGGGCCGTTCAGTCAGTTAAGCTTCTGCCTTCAGCTCAGTTCATGATCCCAGGGCTGTGGGATCGAGCCCCACGTCCTACTCCCTGCTCAGCGGGGAGTCTGCTTCTCTGTCCCCCCCCCCACTTGCTCATGTGCCTTCTCCCTCTCTCTCTCAAATAAATAAATAAAGTCTAAAAAAAAAAAAGATTCAAGTAAATCATACTTTGCAAATGGACTTGGTATAATTCAGTAGTAACTCAATGGGACAACAAAAATCAAGTGTTCACTGGGGCACCATTATTGACAGCTGACTTGCATAACTTTTTTGAATAATGGTGGTAATTCCGAGGTTCCTACAAGGACTAATTTAACAGAATATTCCCTTATCTTATTGAATAAAAAGGGGAGGGGGAGGAACAAGAAAGAATAGGCCATACATGCCAACCCGAGAGATAGGAATTGTAAAAAATCAATCCAGTAGCAGGAAGATTTAATGGAGACTGTATGAGAATTACACCAATTTGTTTCTTCAGGAAATTTTAATAGGGCAGCAATATGTGATGGTGGAAAAGGGTTCAGGGTTTGAGAAATCTTGACGGCTACACATCAGTTTTGGAAATAGTTATGGAAGCCACCAGAGCCCTGTTACTGAAAATCCCCCCTCATCAGGTGGTATAGTGCCCAACTCAGAAGGTGCCTAATACAGTGCCTGACTGACCATAGAAATCATTTCTTTTTTCTTGAGAGAATAGCTATTCATATTAGCTGTCACTTAGTGACTGAGAAAGTCCTCCTTTGACCTTGCATCGACCTTGCCAGGGATTGGCAGTTAGCACAGTAGCTGTCAACCCAGTGTTACTTAGGTGAGTCCCTAAGTAATATGTTGCCAATAAAAGTCCCAAATTCGTGAATGATTTACTTAAAAAAAAAAACAAAACATAAATGAGAACAGATTCAAGGTGACTTTTTTATCAGCCTACTCATTTGTATTCCAATATGCTTTCTTGAGTGGGAGAAAAAGGGACGGAGCTGTAGAATTAAGTGATATGCTAAGAATTGGGCAAAACCTTGACCACTCCCAAGGGCATGTTGCACATCTGTGAAAGATACGCATCCTGTTTGCAGATGGAAAGGACTGGAAGGGCTGCTTGCTAGTGGTGCTGAGAGGATTTCACGGGGCTGGTCCCTCCTGCAGAATGGAAGATTACATCACGTGGTGAAGAGGAGTCACTCCCCCAGCAGCTGCCAGAAGCCACAGCTTGCCATGGCCTGGGGCCATTGCCAACACTCCACAGGGGGACAGACTTTGAAGCTGAGGGATGTTCTGCCGCAAGGTGCTGAAGACCTCTTTATCTCCACACAAATCATACTTAGGATTGTCCTTTCAGTTCACCTCTTTAAGGAGAGAGAAGTTCTAGAATCTTTGGTAAGTAACTCAACTTTCAAAATCCTAGTGAAGACGATAGCCAGAGAAGTGTTACCTAACCCTAAAATGATTGGGAAGGTTCTAGGCAGATATGCTTTAAGTATTCACCAACACGTTTTATAAATAACATCCTGAATGACAAAGCACACAAACCAACTAACAAATAAATAAAAGCTTCATAGGCTTTCAGTATATAGCTTTTGTCCCTAAGCAAACACCTGACTTTGCTGTATCCCCCAAATGTCCCATGTGATATTTATTCCCGTTAAAGTAAACAGAACTCCTGGGAATGAAAGTGTTTTGCATTGGTGGATCAATCAAATATTTGTACACTTCCACTGTGGGAAGGATAAAAACCTGATACATTCACTCCCCTTAAAGAGCTTATGTTTATGTGAGAAAAATATCTGGGGAGGAAAAAGGCATAGTGAACAGTGACTGTTATTAACAATACTGTATTATATACAAGAGAGTAGATCTTAAAAGTACTCATCACAAAGGGGTGCCTGGGTGGTTCCGTCAGTGAAGCATTCAGCTCTTGATATCAGCTCAGGCTTGATCTCCAGGTCATGAGCTCACGCTAGGCATGGAACCTACCTAAAAAAAAAAAAAAAAAGTTGTAATTATGGTGGTGATAGATGTTATCTGAACTTACTGTGGTAATCAGTTTCATTTTATATATATATATATATATACACACACACACACACACACATATGTGTACATACATATATACATACTATATATATACACATATGTGCGTATATATATGTAGTCATATTGTATACCTATATATATAGTCATATTGTGTATATATATAGTCATATTTTATATCTATCTATATATATATATAGTCATATTGTATACCTATATAGTCATATTGTATACCTAACACTAATGCACTGTTAAGTGTAAATTATATCTCAACTTAAGTTTAAAAAGAACAGCATAGTGGAAGACATATCAGTAAGTACAACTTTGTGTTAAGTATTCATGTGTATGTATATGAATGCATCAAAAGAAAATGAGAGTCATAAACTTATAGCACTTGAAAGGGTTAATCAGGGACATCTGGAAGAAGGTTTTTTTGCAGGGGATTTGATAAAAAGAAAAGAATAGGGAGCAAGAAGGAGGCTATTCTAAGGAAGGACAATGTAAATACATCCAGAGTGTTCATGATGAGGCTGGCAATGGGGAGTTAGCTGTGGGGGGCACAGTTAATATCTGAGGACTGAAGAATTTAGGTCAGATGGAATGGGCAGCAGTGGGCTATTACCACTCATGACAGGGTCCTAATCAATCTGACATATTCTGACATTTCTAGAAGAAGGTCTGTGAGTGGGGAAGATGTAGGGAAATTTAGAGGGTGAAAAGTTGGAATTGATTGGGAAAAATAGGGAGAATTGGCAGAAGTTTCAGGCACGACCATGGATGGGATTTGTAAAAAGTTTGTGAAAAGACATGGTAGGACACTTCATTCCTAATAAGACTAAAGGATTGCTGTGTGCCAAAGTGAGGAATTTACATGCAGGATCTCATTGAAGGCTTGTGATTGTGTTGGGTTCACCTCCCATGTCACAAATGAGGAGGTGAGTGGGGTTAACCCAACCAGAAGAGGGTGGAGGAGAAGGGATTTGTATACAGTTCTGTCTCACCTGGACACCATTATTTACATTTTTTTTTATTAGTGAGGGAAATAACACATTTGATTTTTAGTTTGTTTGGAGACAGGGATCGGAAGTACATACAATAGGAAGGAACTTGAACATGGTCTATGAAGACCAAAGGGTGGCGAATGGGAGATAAATGATGGTGATGCAATGGGGCGGTGGTTTGTGATGATTAGCAGCTGTCCCCAGCAGATGAGTCGAGAACAATTCAGATGAAGTTACCCTGATATCCCAAAAGAGCAGAGCTGTCTTGTGTTTACTTGTAACAACCAACTCGTCACTTAGAGATGTGGTATCTGGGAGATGAACCATAAATATTCCTATAAATACAGTGTGAGAAGGACATGAGTTATATTTCTATCTCAAGGTCATTTGTCAATACATGAATGAGCTAGAATAATGATTCTTGAAAAATGGGAAGAATAATGTCTTTTATCACAATTTCGAACTGGGTACTGGGGAAACCTTGTAGAGCAGTATGTTACTAAGTGTTCAGTTTGTAAACAGAAATATTTCTGTAATCAAAGAGGTTTGAGAAATGTGTGGTTCAATGAAATTAAATACACATCTTTATTTTAGAATGCTACCATCCTTAAAAATGCTGCCGTGCGGTTTGAATTTTAGAGCTTTTTATACAGCATCCCTCTCTCTCCCCTGTTTTTGTTTTTGTTTACTGCATTAACTCCTGGGACTAGTGTTGCCCCAAGCGAGCTTTAGGGAACTCTGCTCTGAAGGCATTTTAATGGGCGCTTGGGCTTTTTTTTTTTTAGACCCTTGCAATAATGAAGGTTTATAGTGTACATCTTTGTCAAAGCGGATGTGTTCTTTCGCTGAAAGGTGTTTCCACACATGACCTTGAAGATAGATTAATAAAGGAAGAAAGTAGAAATAATAGGTTGACAGACATTTTAAAGTAGGGCATAACAGATGCCATAAAAAGCATCCTGAAAGTTTAAAATAGGAGTTATAATATATGTTATATGGAAGAGACTGCATTAGAGTCTTTGAATATTTGTAATACACAAATGCAAGTATAGGACCAGCGTCTTCTCAGTTTGGGGGAGAAATGGACAGAATCCAATTCACATTTGAGCCTGCTTCTCTTTCAAGTTCCTCATGTAAAAAGGAGGAAGTATTGCTAAGTTCACAAAGATACGCCTCAGGATAAAACTTGAGTTCACCGTACTGCCTTTCATCTTCCCGGATAGGGGCCCTTAAGAAGTGGCTGGGACCTCTCCATCGATGAGCAAAGCCTTCCAGGAAAGAAAATTGAAGAGACAGCTATTGGATTAATTTTAAGAAGCTTTTGCTGAAATTTCTCATAAAGAATACATGGAAAGTAAAGACATGAGAAATTATAGCTCTCTGGGTCAAAAAAAAAAGAAAAAAGAAAAAAGAAAACCACCTCTAAATTCCCATAGTTTTTCTCTGTTAGTCTTTATTGAAAAATTCATTTACTGCTAGTGGTGTCAAGAGGCGCTGTCAGCCCTTGTTATTGTACCAAAAAGAAAAATAAAGGAAAGGTTAGGGAGCCCTATCTAAAAAGGAATGTTGTCATTTCTATTTTCCAACTAGCAAGTGAAAACAGGTTCTGTTATCTAAACTTCACAGAGCTTAGGGTCCAATAACCACCTTGTTCTGGTGACTTTTAAGAGATTTATACTAAATAAAAAAGGGAACCAGGCAGGCCATTGCCTTTTGGAGAAGAAGAATAAAATAAGGTGGAAATCAACAGGGAAAATGGTGAAAACACAAGTCTTGGTTTTCAGATGATTCTAGAGCCCTAGCATCAACCATGGCTTAAATCTTAGAAAATATCAAATTCAGTACTGATTTTGGCCTATATAAGAAAACAAGTCATAGATTTGCTGAAACTCCATTGTAGTATTTTACACTTTAGCCTCAACTCTTTGGGAGCTACTGGGAAATGTTTTTCTTTTTTTCCTCGGATTGTATCAACATGGTTCGGTGCTTTTCCACCAAAATGTCTAAACAACTCCAACAGGCCTAAGCAAGTAATATGTGTCTAGAAGAAGGTAGACCAAGATATTAGAAACAGTTGGAGTAACTCAAGTTTTTAATACTGTCACTTTAGTCTCAATAATTCAGCACCTAAACGATATGCACAAGAGATAATTCTTTCAGCCACGACAAAGGAGCTCCAGGAAGCACAGTGATGTGCATTCTCTCATTAGGAATTAGTCTTCAGCAATAACCATCCAGTGTAACCTTTAGTCTCCATGAACCAAAACACAGCATGACCTCAGGCTTTATCCTCCCTTGGGATTGAGAAGCAGTTCTCTGTATAAGTGGCAATTTCATCCTGATTTTTCAAGCTTGGAGCTCTCACCTTCTACCCACTGGAAGAGAAGATGTTGGATGGCTGGCCCTGAGGGACCTTATCTTTCATTTCTCTGGTGAGGTAGACTCTGATTTAACATGGTTTTCCTTTACTCTGCACATGCCAGGTGCCCCCTCCCCCCATCTTGTAACATACCGTGACCGCCTCCACCCGTCCATCTCCAGCTCTTTCCCAGTTCCTGTGAGTTGAAAAAGAACACAGAATTACAGTGTTTAGAACTGAGGTAGATGTAGTGCTCCTGTACGCCAAGCCTTTCTACGATGAGGACACATTGGCAACCCAGAGAAGTGGGGTGACTTACATCCAGTCCTCTGACTCTTTATGGGCAAATGTTGGCCCTACCCCCCGACTTCTTGTGCTCGTTTCATCTCGTCTCGACCTCTCACCAGACCTGAGTCATGAAAACTGTGGGGCACAGAGGCCAACCATACTTTATGAAGTGGTGTTATTTTTCCTCATCTAAACTTAGCTTATTTTTCTAAAAACTTAGGAGTTGGAACCCAGCTCAATCACCTGTTTGATCCTCTGAAGAATGCAGGTCTGTCACCTGTAATATTCTTGAGACAATTATTTGATGTCTGCTTTCTTATTTCCTGTTATTAGGAACTACCTTCCAGAAACATAGAAATTTCACTAGAATGTTTTTATTGCTTTTTTATTTTGTTTTGTTTATTTATTATTTATTTTTACATTTATTTATTTATATTTATTTTATTTATTGAGCTGAAAGTTACCTCTTCTGCGACAAAGGGGGCAAGAATCTACAATGAGGAAAAGACATTTTCTTCAACAAATGGTACTAGGAAAACTGGAAGCGACATGCAAGAGAATGAAACTGGACCCCCTTTCTTACACCATGCACAAAAATAAACTCAGAATGGATTAAAGGCCTAAATGTGAGACTTGAAACCATATAAATCCTAGAAGAACACATAGGCAATAATTTTTTTGACATTGGCTGTAGAAACATTTTTCTAGATCTGTCTCCTCAGGCAAGGGAAACAAAAGCAAAAATAAACTACTGGGATTACACCAAAATAAAATTTGCACAGTGAAGGAAACTATCAACAAAACCACAAGGCAACCTACAGAATGAGAGAAGATATTGCAAATGATATATCCAATAAGGGGTTAATATCCAAAATATGTAAAGATCTTATATAGCTCAACACCAAAAAAGCACAAATAATCCAATTAAAAATAGGCAGAGGACCTAAATAGACATTTTTTCGTAAGACATACAGATGGCCACTAGACACATGAAAAGATGCTCAGTATCACCACTCATCAGGGAAATGCAGATCAAAACCACAATGAGATATCATCTTACACCTGTCAGAATAGCCAATATGAAAAAGACAAGTTTTGGCAAGAATACAGAGAAAAAGGAACCCTCATATGCTGTTGGTGGGAATGCAAATTGGTGCAGCCACCTTGGACAACAGTATGGAGGTTCTTCAAAGAACCAAAAATAGAATACTATATGATCCAGTAATTCTACTACTGGGTGTTTACCCAAAGAAAATTAGAACACCAATTCAAAAAGGTATGTGCACTCTTATGTTTATGCAGCATTATTCGCAATAGCCAAGATATGAAAATAACCCAAGTGTCCATCCATAGATGAATGGATAAAAGAAAGAGAAGGCTCAAATACAGAGGACAAACTGATAGCTGCCAGAGGGAAGGTGGGGGATGGAGGGGTAGAAAAGACAAAGGGGATTTAGAGTACATGTATTGTGATGAGCACTGAGAAATGTATAGAAATGTAGAATTATTATATTGTACACCTGAAACTAAGAGAATGCTGTATGTTGATTATACATCAATAATAAATAAATTAATTAAAAAATAAAATTTACTTTCTCTTTACTTCTAATGTTTTAGTTCCAATTCTGCCATGTAGAGTAAAGCTAAATGCAAAGAATGACTCCACGTTCATTCACAGGACACCGCGTTGAAGTTTTAAGACACCTATCCAGTGTTCTTTTAGGTCTTTCTTTCCTTCTCAGACCTAACATCTGATTTCCTGAACTGTGGCTTATAGGCTATAGTTGCCAGATACCCTTGGTGACTACTGATCGCATTCCTGGACAGCACCAACATAGAATATTTTGATCATCACAGAAAGTTCTGTTGGACAGCCTGAGCTACAGTAAAGAGGAAAGGCAGAATATATACAGACAGACATGCAGGCAGGTGGGTGGACGCAGTGGAGGGAGTTTGTGGAAGATCGTTACTAATTTCTTCCATATTTTCACTTAACTAGACAGCAATGTCACGGGCTGAGTGTGAGGACGGAGGGGAATACTATTTCTCTAGGGAGCTGAAGATAGTGCATGGACAAGGGGAAAATGATAGGATTCCCGGACAGCTCTAAATCCACTTCAGGTTCGTCTGCATGGAGACAAGTCAGCACGCTGTGTGTTTTTTGCTTGCCACGTTCCCTAGCACAGATGTGGAGCTGGAGTAGGTGGAACGTTGACCCTGGCTTCATGGGTGGTTCTCCATCCCAGCTGCACATTAGGGTCACGTGCGTGAGCTACTGAAACATTCAGAAACTTTATCCCTACAGCAGAGTTTCTGATTGAACATTCTGAAAACGAGGCCTGGGCATGGATTTATTTAAAATTCCCAACATGATTCTAATGCATAGACATGTTTTAGGACCACTGAATTAGAGCGGGAAGGGGAGGAAATGTGCAGAGAAGAGCTGCGGCATAGGGGAACTTGGCTAATGATGGGTGGCAGGTTCTGCGAGGTTTGGTGAAAGAGATTCAGGATTCGTGGAGGGTGTTCAGATTGGGAGATATTCAAGGCTGCGGTGATGAGGGATGAGCTAGGAATCTAGGGCTTTTGGGGGTGACCAATACAAGCCAGGAAAAGGGCACAATGAAATTTGCCATGCCGGTCTAAATTAGTGCAGTCAGTAGAAATACAATGCAAACTGCATAGAGAGTTGTAAACTTTTCTGTAGCTATATTGGAAAAAAAGGAAAAGTATACAAGTGAACTTAATTTTAATAATATATTTTCTGTTACTTGATTTATGCAAAATATTTTCATTTCAACATGCGATCAGTATAAAAGATATTAATGAGATATTTGACCTCCTGTTTTATGTTTTGTCTTCGGACTTTGGTGTGGATATTATACTCACAGCACATCTCAATTCAGAGAAGACACGTTTTAAGTGCTCAGGAGCCACAGGGAGCTGGTGGGTACAATCTTGGATAGTGTGGGTCTAGGTGGTGGTGATTAGAATGAAAATGTTGCATGATTTCTATGGGACATTTTTTTGCAGAATGCAAACATACTGAAATATATTAAGTCTTTTGTGTATATCTGTAACCCTTTGTTAACTTGACTTACAGAATATAACCAATTTTATTTTTTAAAAAAGATTTTATTTATTTGACAAACAGAGATCACAAGTAGGCAGAGAGAGGGAAGTAGGCTCCCTGCTGAGCAGAGAGCCCGATGTGAGTCTCCATCCCAGGACCCTGGGCTCATGACCTGAGCCAAAGGCAGAGACTTTAACCCATTGAGCCACCCAGATGCCCCAAATATAACCAATTAAAAAATTATTTTATAACATTGTGTTATTATCTACTCTACTGAGGTAATTTTAAAGTCATACTTGATGTGCAATATTCTTTGCAATCACCCCCAAATTTGATATGCTCGCCTTGGGCATCTTGATGTAGGTTGTAAAGACAAAGCTACAAAGTACCTAAAAACAGTTACAATGTTTTTATTATGATAGTCCAGCCAGGTAGGACTATATCCAGTGAGGTTCTTATCTAGCCCAATACAGCTTGTCCATAAAGTGTCATGTGGCTCTTAGTCATACACTCTGTTAGAGTCCAAAAGTGCCCTGCCAGCTACATGTATCTAATGGAGTTTCATCTGGCATGCATTTCCTGGTGAGTCTGTGTCAGCTTCAGCGTCCAGAGGTCCCTGCTTCCTTTTCTGTGTGGCCATATGCCAGTCTTTTAATATTCCAGTCTACATGCTTACTCTGACTTATGTGGAGGGAATCTTTTCTTACTTTCTTTGAGTTGAAGCTCCTGATTTTGGAGGAGAAAGGAAGATGGGAAAGCGAACACTCCCTTGCCATGTAGGTGGTAGCAAAGCTGGATTTGACTTATCAGACCTCAACTTAATATTCTAGAAGAGCACAAGCAAAAAGGAGCTTATGTTTCATGAAGGGTCCCATGACAAGAAACTGGCCTGTGTACTTTTGAAATTGTGAGAGAGGGATGGTGGACATTGTCAGCTGAGTCAAATACATTAATACATTGTCAGCCAGTTTTTCACTGGGAAGTCAGCTCCCTGGATGCTCCAATCCTGCTTTAAGCACCTCTCGGGTCTCACCCAAGACGCCTATCTCCGTTCCACCTGGAAAGCCACCACAGGTATTTACTGCTGCTGAGATCACCATGGATACAGATGACACTCTTGGTGGCTCAAGGAGGATGTCCTGCCATATTCGACTTGGACTCCCCCTCTGTTCCATTCTGTTCTGTAGCCTGTCTCAGGTGTACGTGGTCCGTAAAGACCATCAGCCATCTCCAGTGACCAGTCCTCTCTTGCAAGCTGGTATTTTAACACAAAGTTACTATGGCTTTAGAGATGCACTCAGTCTTGCTGGAATAAGACTGTCATCTAGAATTAGGAACAAGAGCATAGGTCTTCTGCAAAAGGAACTGACTTGAGAGTACGCTGTTGCTTGCTCAGCCAAAACAGGATGTAAAAGCTCCCTCTTCAAGCAGACAGCGCTTGAGGTGTCCCAGACCCAGGAGAACTCTTCGTCATTGTCCAGGCCATTCATTGGGGCAGACATTCATTTGACAGACAGAGATCACAAGTAGGCAGAGAGGCAAGCAGAGAGAGAGAGAGAGAGAGAGGAAGAAGCAGGCTCTCTACCAAGCAGAGAGCCCAACTTGGGACTCAATCCCAGGACACTGAGATCATGACCTGAGCCGAAGGCAGAGGCTTAACCCACTGAGCCACCCAGGTGCCCTGGGGCAGGATTCTCTCTTGTACTGGTTTTATTTCTGTTCCATGCAAGACTTTGAGGACGCAAATTGTGATTAGAGTACAGATACTGTGAATCACATACATTGTCTTAAACCTGGGTCTGTCAGTCCCCACATAGTGATACTGTGCAGTCAGCTAAACTTGCTCCCAGGTCTTCCTCTGTGAAATGAAGTAATACACCCTACCTCCTGGGGTTATAGTAAGACTTAAAAATGACATATGCTGAGTGCTTGGCACATAATGGGCATTTAATAAATGCTAGTTTGGTATTAAAGCTATGGATGTGGCTTGGACAAGGACTTTTTATGTGGTTCAGCTGGTCATTACCCACCCTCGCCCACACACACACACACATACATAAAAGAAGACTTCACAATGTGATAGTTGGTGAGCTGTGGTTGGGGCCTTGGAAATGGACAAGGTAGAACTGAGGGCCCAGACTAGGCCGGCTTCAGTCAATACCTGAAATGACTCTTGTTAACACGCTGGAAGGATTCTGATGGGCAGCCTTTAGTCTGAGATGTTTTCAACCTCCTCTCTCTCTTTCTTTGTCATTTTTTAACAGCTTTATGGAGGTATAATTCACATATGATACAATTCACCAGTTAAAGTGTACACTTCAGTGATTATTAGAATAGTCACAGATAGCTGCAACCATTATCACAATCTTAGTACATTTTCATCACCTTTAAAATAAAACCTCATATCCTTTAGCTGTCACCCTCCACCCCCACCAGCCATAAGCAGTAATCTACTTCCTGCCTTTATAGATTTCCTTGTTTTGGAAGTTTCGTATGAATAGTATCATATAATATGTGGTCTTTTGTAACTGGCTTCTTTCACTTAGCATAGTTTTCAAGGTTCATCCATGTGGTAGCAGGTATCAGCACATCATTCCTTTTTATGGCCAAATAATTTCCTTGTATAGATGAACTACATTTTGTTTATCAGTTGATGGACATTGGGTTGTCTTCTCCATTTTTGTCTTTATAAATAATGCTGCTGTGATCATTTGTGGACAAGTTTTGGGTGGATGTATGCTTTTATTTCCGTTGGATCTCTACCTTGGGGTGGAATTGCTGGATAGTAGCCTTCTTCCATGCTTCTATCCCCGGGATGGTAAAGGGTTAGTGATTGTATTCTTATATCCCTAAAATACTTTCTGTGACAAACCTAAATCTTCTAGATGTTTGTTTACCCCATTGATGATCAATGGGAAATTACCACATATCAAGTACTATTCCAGGTACTAGACAGCTTTGGTGGGCACTTTGGGTTCTGAACTCTTCAGGATCTAGATAGAAGATCCTACTGCCTACCCGGCAGTAGGTAACTACTTTTTTCTGCATCAGACGTAATTGTAGACTACATTATGCAGGAAAGCAAAAATAGCACTAGCACTTAACCTGCTTCTTTCTTAGTTATCTAAATAAGCTATCGTCATTTCTTAACTCCTCTTACACAAGCGGTCTATAACCTTGCATAGACGCTTCTTCTGCTCACTGCTTATTTATGTGCTCATATTTGTATTCATTAATGTGCTCATCCATTCATTCAGTACAAATTTATTAAACACCTACAGTCTGTCAATCACTATACTAGATGGATATAAAGATATTTAAGACATGCACTTCTTGTTGGAGAGAAATATACATAAATAAGTTATTATACAATATGGTATTGATGAAATGTTTGTAACCCATCTTGTGGTTACTGCAGAAGGCTCACTAAAAGGTAGAGATGTAGAACATGGATATAGAGATAGGTTGGGGAACTTTCCAGGAAGAGGGTATGGTGTAGACAGACACAGAAGAAAGAAATATCATGGTATGAGTAGTTTAGTATTGTTGGATTTTATAGTGCTTCTGGGATAAGGAGTCTTCAGGAGGAAAATTTAACTGCTTAACATGTAGCCTCCCAGGAGGAATTAATCATTAAGAGAAAAAAATTATGCAATGATTTACAATTAAATCCTACTAAATAGCTAAATAGCCTACTAAATAGCTGTGTGACATCAGATAAGCCATTAACCTCTCTGTGCCTCATTTGTTATCTAATGTTGAGTGGGAAATAGACTTTATGGATATCTTCTTTCCAAAGTGACACATGAATTGCTTAAAAAAAAATTAAAGTCCTGAAGAACTTCCTAATATTACCCCAAATATAGCTAAGGCTTGGCCAGATAAAACTATATAAAATGGAGGAGATATGTCATAAATTCGATTCCAGATTAAACAGTTTAAAGTAAAGGACTCTGGAATAAGGAAGCAGATGAATTTCAAACCTGGCTTGGTGCTCTCGTGATGCCAACGGCCTACAGAAGAAAATTCCCAAACCCCAATTTCAAGTCTGTACTTACCCTTCCCTTCCACTCCACCCTTCATGACTCATGAAGAGGGCACACCTTTTATCTGACCTCAAAGCCTCCCCTAATAGTTGTTTTGAAACACTTGGTGCATCTCTGCAGATTGTGGATTGTGGATTGTGAGCCTATGTGGTTATTCCACAGGACTGACTCAGTACTCATTTCTTCATGGATGAACTGGTAGCTATGTTCTGTAAAATTTTGATATTTTCACATCTTTCAGATCATATCAGAGGCTCTGCAGGGGCTGCATCACATTTTATTCTTAAATGTATGCTAGCAGTGGTCAGTAGTATCCCTCTCCCTTTTTGAAAGATATACGGCTTTCTTTTTTATCTTCCATTTACTGCCCCTAGCTTGGGGTAGCTGTACATAAGCAAAGAGAATAGAAAGAGCCACAACAGCCGTTTAAGTCTAGCCTGTACCTCCTTCCAGAGCTTCTGCTCTCATTCATCACCCCATATTGACAAAGCTACAAGGAAGACCAGTGGGTATCCTTGATGACCAAACCAAAGTATCCCCAAATGATGGGCTTAGTCCTAAAGGTACACAGTAAGCACAAGAGGGAAAGATTTCTGATTCTTCCATCCACTGAATCCACCTGAGAGGTTGTCTTCTTTCTTTAATGGTTATCCCATGAAAGAGGAACGAGCAGTCTATGATAATGGAAATATAAACAGGGAAGAATGCACGATGTAACCTTCAAGACACTAAATGTAAAGGGCACAGAAAGAACAAATGAAGGCACACTGGGACATTGGAGAACAGGTTTCAATGAAGCAACAAAAGCCTGTGTTCTCCAGTTGCTCTAGGAACATCTAGCATTACACCCTCCATTACTGTGCTTCTTTGGAAGAGCCCCTGCTCAAGTGGGCCCATTGCCATTACGGAAGGGAGACCTTATCCTGGTGAAAGAGAAACTCTCCTCAGTGCTGATGACGCTGCTGGTCACTTACAAGCTGCAGAAGTTTCCTAAATTACCCCCATGCGTCACCTCAAAATTTGGAAGTTGTATAGTCTCCTGGAATTTGCATAGTGGCCATCATTCATGGAATGCAATTTCCAGAACTGGATTCCCAGGATAAGGCTGTGCTGGGAATTTAAGGTTTTCTTATAGGCACCATTTACGCCTTTTATGTTCATCTGCTTCATAACTCTTTAGTTGTCCAGTGGTGGGTTACCAAATTGCTGCAGCTTTATTGTTTCACATAAAATGTTTACATATGGGAAATGTGATTCGTAGGTATATTGCTAAGACAGTAAAACCAGATCTTCAGTCCATAGGAAGTTCTTTTTTTTTTTTTTTTTTTTTTTGTAAAATTACACATCAGAAAAGAAACTCTCTGGGCAGCGTGTGTGCCCTCCTTCCTGGTGCTGTGTTAGCTGCTGATGGCTACAGCTGCCCAGCTAGTTCCTTTGTCCCAAGGTAGGGTCATATTTGTGGTGTTGCTCCTTTTGGAAAGCTCCCTGTAGGAGCAGGCTGAGCCTAGACTTCAGCTGTAACCACATCCTTGCTTTGCTTCATCCCCACCCTATCCTGCTTCCTTCTCATTTATACAAGTTCCTTCTGAAACATACTCCCTTAGTAAATCACTTGCATTAGGATCTTTATCTCAGGCCCACCTCAAGAGACCATACGTGATTAGTTCCAAATGAGGGTAAATATGGAAAAATGTTTAAGTAAAGCAATATTTGGGGAAAAAGAACCTTCGCAAAGTAACAAAGGATATCCATTTAAATATATAAAAATATGCATAGATATTTGGAAATTTTGATGTATAGTGACATAGTAACGTGAATATCGTATACTATTATTGACATTCAAGTGATAGAACCATTGAAAGCCTAAAGTTGGCCATAAATGACTCCCATCGAGAATAAACATGTACCTCCCTGAACTTACATTTAATGATCATGACCCTGTCAGCTACATCCTGTTTGACATTTACAGAAAGATGTGTGGTAATGGATTGATGAATTCATTAGCATTATGAATCATGTAAAAACAAAATCTCTAACACATTTTATTAAGTGTTGACTAAAAACTGTTGGTTTGGAGAGGACAAAGATTACAAATGTTTTAAATTGGGTTCTCAAAGGTCAGTGAAATTGAAACAATCAAATTTTACCCTAAATGATCAAGGGATGGAATGCAGATCTCTCTGTCATATTGTCATCTCTCTGGACTCCATCTGTCCAGAGGAGTTTATGTAAGTCCAGAAAAGCACAAAACTCAGGAATGAGCAGAAGGGGAAATGCCAAATGCTGAGTCAGACACCGGATGAGAAGTTCTGTTCTGATTTTTCAAAAGAAAAAGACAACAGATTTGAGATTGAGGCTCATTCATTTATTGCTTCAACTCATATTTAAAGAGCACCTCTTCTGTTCTGGGGTCCCGTGCTTGTTGCTATGGTTACAGACATGGAAAGGAAGAAATGAGCTCCCCATCCAAATTTACTGTTGTAATCATTCCTGGTCTGACTTCCCCGCTTTTTGCAAGTGATTTCTGGAGTTTATAAGCTCTGTCTACATTTGTATGGTTTCTCCAAATATTTAACAATGTCTCAACTTTTCCTGATTGCCTTAAACTGTTAATTCATATTGCAGAATTGTCACAGGGGGAAAAATGGATCTATTCCCTTTATCCCTCCCCTAAAGAACTCTACAGTAATAGATAAATTAATGTGTGAATATCCATCACTACATTATTTTCCCTGAAAAAATGAAAGTGCTACTTAAATCTCTTGGACTCTGATGTTAAATGTTAGCATCTTTTTTTTTTTTTAGTTGTAAAATTCTTCAAGACTTTTGGACACAAGAAGTCCCATGTTTGAGAGAGTTCATCTTGTGTCATGCATTAGATTTTAGTGTCGATTTATTTCTTCTGTTCAGGCCTTAACCCATCTGTTTTTCAGTAATTATGGCAACTAATATTTGTGAATATCTTTCATGACATCTGATTTGTCACAACTTTGAGAGTTTTATCATACTAAATTGCTGAGTACAGCACTTAGGATTCAGAATAAGTAGCTAGAAGTTAACCTTCTAGAGAACAGGAGTTTGTTCTGGTGTGCTAATATAGCTTGTTACATTTTGATGAATATTTTGGCTAAATTTTGATATAAATTGATAGAAATAAATAAATTGATAAATTTATTTTAATAAATAAATAAAATGTCTATTTATTAAAATATCTATGTTATCTATTTATAAAATATGTATTTATTAAAATGTATTTATTAAAATACATTTTAATAAATAGATAAATTGATAGGAATAAATTTCTTAAGAACTTTAAAGAAAATTACTTATGATGGTTCTTTCATTGGTTAATGGAAGAGTGTTATTTTTCTCTTAATGATGTAAGGTTTTCATATCTTAATTTTTAAAAAGAAGTATGTAAATGAAATTTAGACTTGGGGAACCACTTTGAATTTCCATAAGTGTCTTCCTTTTTATAAAACCACACTGTCTGAGAAGAAGTCTCACACTATTGTGCCTTAATTTAGCATGTAAACAAATTCTTTATATAAATTATCTTCATCACTAGACTCTTTCCAGTGTGTTTGTGCCTGTGTCAACTTAACGCTCATAGACACTCTTGGATTTATGGGTTGTTGGATTTTTAAAAATCCACTTGGATCAAATGGGTTCTGTATAGAAGAGTAGACACCCAATTGAAAAGAAAAGCAATATTTATCTTATGTTACCAATAATTCTTAATTTTCATCATTCAGTTTCTGAGAAACTTAACTAATGAGGAATAAATTATATTATTTAGCAACCTACTATTCATTTTACTACATTGTTAAAAGTTTATATTCTGAAAATAATTCACATAATGAAACAATGGGCATAAATTATATACCTTAAGAAACATAAAATATTCAAATACTTATAACCCCATTTGTAGCTCATTTGTTAATTTCTAAGAAAATTAATTTTGAAGTAAATTATTAATTTCTTTTTCTTAAAGATTTCATTTATTTACTTGTCAGAGCTAGAGAGAGAGTGAGCACAAACAGAGGGAGCAATAGGAAAGGGTGAAGCAGGCTCCCCACTGAGCAGGGATCCCCATGCAGAACTTGACCCCAGGACTCTGGGATCATCACCGGAGCCAAAGACAGACACTTAACTAATGGAGCCACTCAAGCATCCCAAATTATTAATTTCTCAGAGAAGTCTTATTAAATAAAATAATTTAGGAATATCTTGAAGTAGCAAAAATATGTTACATTTTATAGATTCTATTCACTGCTTCCACAGTACATACATTTATTTTTATTTTCAGTATATTTACCAATTCACTGGTGTCCTCTAAATACCTTGAATTTTTAATATGATTTGTATTATTGGGGTTGGTCCTCAGTTGTGCATATCAGAAGACAAACAGAAATGGCCGAAAATTAGCAGGCTTTTATCACTCCCAAAAAAGAATACATTTTCTTAGCAGGTGCAAAATTAGAACTCTAAATGGAAACAACACTGACATAACACATTTGCTTAGAGCAGATAATTTCTGCACTTTTTTTTTTTTTTTTTTTTTGAGAGAGAGCAAGATCAAGAGCTTGCAAGTTGGCAAGGGAGGGGCAGAGGGAGAAGGAGAGAGAGAATCTTAAGCAGGCTCCATGTTGAGCTTAGAGCCTGATGCAGGGCTCCATCTTACAACCAAGAGTCAGACACTTAACCGACTGAGCCACCCAGGAGCCCTAATTTTTGCACTATTTTGTGAAAAGTTTCTGCATGTTTAAGACAAGATATTGATAATTTTATTAATATCAGAATTTGATAGTCTGAGGCCCTCTGCTAAACAAAAAAAGAAAAAAGAAACCACTAACAAAAAAAACTATATGAGGTTCTGTGAGAAAATGAAAAAGAAATTAAAGTTGGCCATTTGCAATTTAATTAAGGCAATATCTTGAATGCAAATGAAGAAGACATAAGACAAGTTCAGAGAAACATTAGAAATTGTCTTTCTTGGTCCTCTAATTTTATAGAAGTGGAAACTGAAACATACTGAGGCTACTGACCTGTCCAGTCCCATTTTCATTGCATGGCACTGCCTCCCATGATAGAAAGACATGGACACATGCCAGTTAATTGTAATTGCTTCAGAAAAACCAATTGGAAAAATGGTGAAGTGTAATCACATATGGGCTGAAATAACATTAGTGTATTCAAGACTATTTGGGAGAGGAAATACCATTCTGGAACATCCATCTCGGACTTGCCAAGCTGGCATAACAATCTGAAACTTTATTTTTAACGGTTATCCATCACTAGTATAATAAGGTAAATGCTGCCAGTGAAATTTAATTATTGAATCAAATTTTTAAAAATTAGATACATGTTTAAATCTTGTTACAAAGGAAAGGGGTTGTATTTTTTCCCACCCACAAAATTCTCTCCTTCTTCCTTTTAATTTGATGTTGAGACTAGCTCATTTCTTAATCAAATCTGTATGAAAATAACCCAGAGAGTAAAAAACAAGGACTTTAACAGATCTCCTTTGGCAATAGCATGAAGCTAAATAGCACTGTGTTCTATTGAACGATTTCCTCAACTTCTCTTTAGGTGCGGGTTGGGGAGTAGGTAATAGCTGAGTAAAATTTAATTGGTTTAATTTGTCCCCATTATCTTTACTATTTATATCATACAATAAATGAATCTATTCTTGATTTGTTTTAACCAGCTTGTTTTAATCTAAACTTAGGATAGTGTTTAGAATAAGAAAATCATTTAAGGTGTGGGGTCTTTTGCAGATTATAAAAGTTTGTTTTATTTTGTGGGAAATCAATTATTTTATGTATTTTATATCCTCATTAATATATACCAAATATTTATAACAACTCATTAGGCTTTAATTTTTTAAAAAATAATCACGAAATTACAGGAAGTTGGAAGATGAGTACAAAGAATTTTTGACTCCCCAAATCCATGGGGAAACAAATTGCCAGCGTGATACCCTAAGACCCCAATAGACAACAAACCAAGACGCTCCACCATGGAACCCTCAAAATCAAGAAATTAATGTTGCTATATTGCTATCATCCATTCATCAATCCCATTCAAACTTTCCCAGTTCTAATAATATCCTTCATAGTAGAAAGATCCAGTTTAGAATAACGCACTGCATTTAACTGCCGTAGCTTTTTAGCTTCAGTGGGGTTAGGAAAGTCTTCCATCTTTCCTTGAATCTTGTAAATTAGACACTTTTACTTATGGACCAATTATTTTGTGGAATGTCCTTCAATTTGGGTATGTCTAGTTTTGCCCTGTGATAAAATTAATGCGTCTCTGGGAGAACTATCACAAAAGTGATGCTGCTTTCTTCTAATTGCATCTTGTCCGAAGGGCAGGACTTTGACGTGTCCGATTACCAATGATGTGCACTTTGATAACTAGGTTAAAGTGGTATCTACCAGGTTTCTTCATAGTGAAATTACCCTCTCTCCCTTTGTAAATGAGAAGTATTTCATGGTAAGGTACTTTATTTTATTTTTTTAGATTTTTTTTTTATTTCTTTTAGAGAGATAGAGAGCGAGCATGAGCAGGGGAAGGGGCAGAGAGAGAGAGAGAAGCCCACTCCCTGACAGAGAGTACGAAAAGGGGGAGGGGCAGAGAGAGAGAGAGAGAGAGAAAAGCAGACTCCCTACTGAGCACAGAGCCTGCACAGGGCTCTGTCTTACAACTCTGAGATCATGTCCTTAGCCAAAAGAGATGCTTAACCAAATGAGCCCCCCAGGCACCTCTCATGGTGAGGTCCTTTAAGACAATGCAAGCACCTCATTCCTCTTCACATTTCAAGTTATTCACTTACTTGTTTATGTCTTTATAGACTCATGGTCTACTATTTTATTTAATGGACTAAAATCCATTACTATCTTTATTTAGTTTGATGCTAAAATTGTTGTGGGAGCTACTTTGATTGTCTCTATATTCTTAGCAATGTAGCTTCATTATTCTTTGAGCATTTCTTTACTGTCCAGCACAATAAAACATTCTCATCTCAAACTTTTCCTGCCCCATCCTAGTATTGGTCATCATTCTAAGAAATCTTGTTCCTTCTAGTGAGAAGAGTATTTAGAAGCCAAGATTTGGGTGCTCATTGTTATTGGGGTGTCACTTCTTCCAGATTATTAGAAGGTAAAACTAAGGAATATATAATAATAAATACACATGCACATATATATTTATTTCTTACTTGATCTAGACAGATAGTTTGAAATCCATTCACTCATACCAATATTTTAAATTTCTATCCATCACCATTGAGTTCTTTCTTTTCTTTTTCCATTTCAATATTTGTATCTGTCTTCTCTAACAGTGTGGAACCCCACTGCAATTGTATGGATTATGTTTACTTATTTGATTATTCCCTTGTATATAGCCAATCTTCTGTCATCCATGCTGCTCTTCTGTCATCCAGAAGATGTCACACAGAAGACGGTCATGGTGGAACTCCAGAGGGAACAGCAGGGGGCATTTGTCTAGGACTCCAGCATTAACACCCTACCAGGTCATGTCATTGATCAGTAGTCACTTCTCTTCTGAGCTTCAGCATGCCTCTAAGATTTGCTCTAGCCTATTGGCTGAATGCAGAATGCCATTAATGAAATAAACCCAAACAGATCCCACACGATTGTTATAGTCTATCATGTCAAATTCTACTTTAGGGAGATTTTTTACTTGATGGATCATTGATTTTATCAATCAAAAATGAGCCCCTTAAAGTTCCCGTGTTTTATCAGCTTGCTGAGATTCCCTTGCATGCTCAATGAAACCATCTTTCCTGGAATCTGGACACCTGGGAGGTGATTAGTGTCTCTTCTTGATGAACTAGTATGGCTACTTGTTTCTGTTGTTCATTTCATGAAAGAGAGACCACTTTTTGACTGTTTATTGAATACCCCTGCGAAAAACTGCTGCTTCTCTTTTATTCTGTGGAATGCTTGAGGTGATTTTTTAGGCATTTTACAAGGAAGTGTTGATACTTAAAGGATGAATGGCTTATTATTGTAATTGGAGCTGGGAGACCTAGATTTGTTTTTGTTCTGTTTTGTTTTTGTTTTTAGTTTCAGGTGTAGGATTTAGTGAGTCGTCACTAACCTATAACACCCCATGCTTATCACAAGTGTCCTTAATGCCCATCACCTATTTAACCCATCTCTCCACCAACCTCCCTTCCAGCAACCCTCATTGTGTTCTTTATAGTTAAGAGTTTGTTTTATGGTTTGCCTCTGTCTTTCCCCCCATATTCATGTTACTTTTTTTTTTTAAGATTTATTTATTTGAGAGAGAGAGAGAGAGAGAGAGATTGCATGTGAGCAGGAGGAGGGGCAGAGGGAGAGAGAGAATCTTCAAGAAGACTCCACACTCTCTAACTTGGGGCTCAATCCCAGGACTCTGAGATCATGACCTGATCCGAAATCAAGAGTTGGCTACTTAACCAACTGAGCCACCCAGGAACCCCTCATGTTATGTTTTTAAAATTCTACATATTAGTAAAATCATATGGTATGTCTTCCTCTGGCTGACTTATTTCGCTTAGTGTAGTACTCTCTAGCTCCACCCACATTGGCAAGATTTCATTCTTTCTGATGGCTGAGTAATATTCCATTGTGTGTATATGTGTGTATGTGTGTGTATGTGTATGTATTTATCCATTCCTCAGTTGATGGACATCTGGGGTCTTTCCATAATTTGGCTATTGTTGATGGTGCTGCTATAAACATTGGGGTGCATGTATCCCTTAGAATCAGTACTTTTGTATCCTTTGGGCATATCCCTAGTGGTGCCAACAGCTGGGTCATACAGTAGTTCTCTTTTTGGGGAATCTTCATGTTGTCCAGAGCGGTTGAACCAGTTTGCATTCCAATCAACAGTATAAGAGGGTTCCTCTTTCTCTGCATCCTTGCTGACACCTTTTGTTTCCTGTGTTGTTAATTTTAGCCATTCTGACCTGTGTGAGGTGATATCTCATTGTGGTTTTGATTCACATTTCCCCGATGAGTGATGTTAAGCATCTTTTCATGTGTATTTGGCCATCTGTATGTCTTCTTTGGAAAAATGGGGAGACCTAGATTTGAATATGGACACAGTTACTTACTAGCAGTGTAGCCTCAGTTTCCTCATTTGGAAATGGGATATTATCGTTATCTCACAAACTTTTCTTCTGAGCCTTAGTTAAAAGAAATAAAGTCAAAGTCATTTCAATACTTGAAAGTGCTGTGCAAATGTAGGGCACTATTAGTATTTCATAAAATAAAAACTTTGTTTAAAGGTAAAGCTTCATTAAGAAAATAATCAAATGAAAGTGAAGTAATAACATAAATAAAATTATTTTAAGAACTGTTTATAGAATTTTGGTTTCACAAATGTAAATTTGTTTTTGGATTTAATGAATGCAAATATATTTACTCTTTTCATGTTTAGGTACTTATTGTAAATTCCAAAAAGTTTCAAAAGTATTAATTCAAAAGGTCTTTGCCTTATTTTAAAAGCAGGTTTAACTTCAAGGACAATATGCCTATTCCTTCCCCAAAGCATCCATTTATATAGGGAACCTGGGTGGCTCACTCATTTAAGCATTGAACTCTTGATTTCTGCTCAGGTCATGATCTCAAGGTCGTGGGATTGAGCTCCACGAGGGACTCTGTGCTGGACGTGGAGCCTGCTTGGGATTCTCCTTCTCCCTCTGCCCCTCCTCTGGAGACCCTCCCTCTCTAAAAAAAAAAAAAAAAAAGAAAAAAAAAAAGAGAGAGAGAGAGTATTAATGTAAGGAGAGGTGTTAATACTTATTCAAAATAAATTAAACAGCTGATTCCAATTCAGTTATGAGAGGTTACAAATAAACATAATAAACAAGAGTTAAGGTTGCTATGCAAACTTGAAGTCCGTGCCTTCTTTATTGATAACAGTTTCTAGAGATTTAGAGTCATCCTCTTTTTCCTGGTACACTGAGGGAGCTACTACCCCTATAAGGAGATTTCCCTTATAAATATAAATGTCTCTCACAAAAAGGTAACTTCTTTTGGTTTGCAGAGCTCCTCTTCAGTTTCTTAAAAATAGCCAGCCTAACATAATCTTTATGCCAAAGAGGTATATTTTGGGGTGGCACATTCTGCCCCCTTACACTGGTCACTTGCACAGAATTGTCCTTCATATCCGTGTTGCTACCTGGTGGGCCAAGGGATGTGGCCAAGGCACTATGAATGCCTGCTAGAAGGAAGACAAAACAAATACTGTAACAGAAATCACTAGCTAATTATTTATAATAGAGGTGAGGTAATGTCATAGTTGTAGGATCATGAGTCTACATGGAGTGGAAAATGAGCACCAAAGGCACTTCTCTAGAATTCATCAGAAGAGAGAATAATATCAGTCTCGTGACTGATATTGAGTATCTAAATTGATTTATTTCTATAATGGCTGAAGTCTAACAACCTATTTTATTTTGAAGAAATCAGGTTTTCAGGAACACAATGTTATAAGTTCTGATCCTAAATTCATCAAGTCATGTCTGATCTGGCGAGGGTTCCAGATGGACCTACCCTCAGGAAAAGAGTGTGCAAATGGCCAGTTTTCAGATGAAGCTACCAATATGTGATGTTGGTATCACAGCATATCAGAGCTGTGGTGTGAGGCAGTCATCATCCCAGAGAAAACCAAATAGTTGTAAATTGAAGGGTCACTAATCAGTATTTCACTCAATCTGAGATTTGGAATGACCACCAACACTCATCTAATCTGTCCCTTAGTTTATAGAGGCTCCTGAGACTGTGATAATTTACTTAATATCAAATAGTTTGTGAGTGGATAGGCTGGGACTAGAACCTGTCCCTCCTGAAAGTCAGTTCAATATTTTGCAACAGCGTAGTACGTAATATGTACTTGTCAGTTTGGATAATCAGTGTTTCACTTTGGTACTATTGCAGGGTCATTGTGTAAGTATGCAGTGATAGACTTCCTGACCTTTAGAATTTTAAATCACTGGGCTTAGTGAAATTCCCCAGACACCTTTAAAAACTTGTAGAAAGGCGTATAAATGCAGGCATTTAGAATATTTTGAATGCCAGAAGCCAAAACTGCACAAGTAAATGACAAGAGTTTTAAAGGAATGCCTTAACAACTGGCTGAATTAATCAACTGAAGTTGAAGTGTTCATTTTACTTGTCTGTGGAATTTTTCATCCTCTAAATAAGGGACTCCTTAAGAGGACAGAGGGTAACAAGTAAGGGCATACACCTCTTGCCACCTCTGAACATGCTGCATATTTATTTATTTTTAAAGATTTATTTATATATTTGAGAGAGAGAGCATGTGCATAATGAGGAGACAGAGGAAAGAATCCCGAGCAGACTCCCTGCTGAGCACAGAGGCCTATGTGGGGCTTGAACCCACGACCCTGAGATCGTGACCTGAGGCAAAACCAAGAGTCGGATGCTCAACTGACTGAGCCACCCAGAAGCCTGCTGCATATTTATTAATATGCATTATATGTAACTCAAAACCAAATTTTTTAATCTAAGAAGGCCTGCGGTATGGAGTCAGAGAGCTCTGGTCATCCACATCTGGGCAGGCCTAGGGCATAATCCGAGAAATCTGCAACAAAATAATGTCCCCGCCTCTGAAATTGAATTTCGTGAAGGTGCTTCATGACTTTGGCTTATATTTTTGTTGCTGGGAAAATGGAATTTTCACTGTTTTCCCTCTCATTTGGCACCAGCCCCAAGACCCTATCACATCTTCCCCTGGCTAGCCAAGGGGTGATGCTGCTGTTTGGGAAGGAGGTAGAACCTCATTTTTCTTTACACATCTCTTATAAATCACTCGGAGTTTTCGGATTCATCCTGCCTGGGTATTGCAAGTGAAGCATAAATCCAAACTCGGGGTGGGGGGAGATACAGACTCTTCAGATGCTCTGTCTGGATCACCCAGGTCCGAGGATGGGTGTTGTGGCAGTGGGCCATGCCCAGGGGTAAGGGAGCCTCTACTACTGAATTCAGAGCCTCTGCAAACAGCCATGAGTCCATTCTGGCCTCTGCCTGAGGGGAAAAACATCAACAGGTAACAGCACCCCTTGGACTCGTTCCTTCTGCCAGGGATGCCCTTTGCTGGCCATAAGCACTTGAAGGAAATGAGTAATGAGAGGACCAAGGGACCACAGAGGCCATGAAGATTGATGCAGGCTGTTTCCTGGAAAGGTTAACAGAAACGGCAGGACAGGAGTTATTAAAACAATCAGAGCAGAAATGCTGAAATAGGGTACTCTTGTGTTTTAATTTCAATTATTATGTTTATATTTAATACTCATATCTGTATTTATTGAATGAAGACAATACACAAAGATAAGCACTAGAACTAATGGTGGGTAAGAAACTTAAAAAAAAAAAACCTTTCATGATGGAAAATTTCAAATATATTCAGAGGGAGAGAAGATAGTATAATGAACCCCATGTTCCCATCACTCTGCTCCAACAATTAGACAATTATCAGTTCACAGCCAATTTTGTTTGACCTATACCCACGCTCCATCCCTCCTCAAATTATCTGGAAGCAAATTCCAGACATAATGTTGTTTGACCTGTACCCACTCTCATCCCTCTTCAAATGGTTGTGAAACAAATCTCTACTGGGTTTATCTTTGTTTTGATCTTTAAAGAAAAAACCCTAATTTTAATAAAATTGCTACATCTAAAACTTAAGTCCTTAGCATTATATAATGTTCAACCTGTGTTTAGAGATTATTAATTTCGCCACAGTTAGTGTGCTCGAATGAATATCCATCTGAGACCCCCCCATTGCATTAGGCTGATAGCGCCCATAAATCTCTTTTAGTTGTGATGGTTCTCTGTCTCTCTCTCTTTTCTTTGGACTTTCTGTCTTTGTGTTATTATTAAAAAACAGTTTAGGAGTACCTGGGTTGCTCACTTGGTTGAACATCCGACTCTTGATTTTGGCTCAGGTCATAATCTCATGGTTGTGGGATTGAGCCCTGCATCGGGTTCAGTGCTCAGCATGGAGCCTGTTTGGGATTCCCTTTCTCCCTCTGCTTCTCCCTACCCTAGGGAGTAGGGTACACTCCCTCTCTAAAAAAAAATAAATAAATCTTGGGGCACCTGGGTAGCTCAGTTGGTTAAGCATCTGCCTTTGGCTCAGGTCATGGTCCCAGGTCCTGGGATGGAGCCCTGGGTCGAGCTCCCTGCTCAGCTGGGAGCCTAGTTCTCCCTCTCCCTCTGCCTGCCACTCTACCTACTCGTGATCCCTCTCTCTCTCTGTGTCAAATAAATAAATAAAATCTTTAAAAATAAAATAAATCTTTAAAAAATAGTTTTGTTTTAAAGCAAAATATTGTCATTTAAGTTCATACGTCAGTGTCTCATGATTGGTTTATTTGACACATGATTTTGTGCTGAAGCCATCCTGCTCCTTTCCACCAGGACTGGCAGCCACAAGTCACTTTCTATCACCGTAGTTGTTGCCTTTTACAAAATGTCATATATTTGGAATCATAGAACGTGTAGCATTTTCAGACTGGCTTCTTCCATTGAGCAATATGTTTTAAAGTTCCATTTTTTAAAAATGTATATGATGCACAGTTAATGCAAAGCATTACGCAGTGCCTGTTCTGTGTGAAGACATGGGGCTGCTTTTGATTATTTGTCCTCTTTAAGGATAAATCATCCCTTTGTTGGAGGGCTTTTCCCTTCCGCGTTGAGCAAGACAGTAGGAAGTGCAAATACGAGGCGTCTGGCTGCTCTATTTATAAGCACTTTGGGGTTACAGCTGTTGCATATGTATGTGTAGTGCAGCGGTTCATACAGCTGGTCCCCGAACGGGCTGCACTTCAAAAATACAGATTCTTCTGGCCCTGGGAGTGTAATTCTACAGGGTCTGAATGATGCCTTGGAAATCTGTGTTTTCTGGGCTCCCCAAGTAGTACTTAAGTAGAACCATTTCTTTGGTGGTAAACTGAACCCTGGCTTTGGCATCAGAGGATTTGGCTTTGAGTCTTCACTCTTCATTAAAGCACCATATGTTTATATAAGTCCTTCCATGTGCCAGACCCTGGGCTAGGCACTGGGTTGATATCATGGTGAGTTCAACGGTCACGCTTTCTACCCTAATGAGCTTATACTCGAGAGGGGGCAGGCATAAATCAAAGAAGCACACAAATCAGTGTTATTCATCAATTATGATAGGTGCTAAGAAAGAAAATACCGAATGCTATGAGAGAGCGTAACAGAGGGGTCTGCCTTAGTCTGGAATGGGGTCAGTGGTTTGCTTTTCTCTGAGAAAAGGACCTTGAACTGAGATACTACCTGTGAGGTGAGGGCAGGACATTTGCCCCCAGCACACACAAGGTCACTACATATTGGAACACCAGGAACAGTTGGGGAATTAATCCCTCAGTATCTGTCCTTCTGCAGATAAACAGCTGGGCCACTGGTTCTCCAGCCACCCTCCTACTGAACTGCAGAAAAATTTCTTACAAGTCTCTAAAACATGTTTAATAATTCTGCCCTTTATATTTATCAGAAGCTCAATCAGGTTGTAAGTAGGCCTCCCTTAAAGAACGTTAGAATTTGACTTGTTTTTGATTCCAAAGGCTTCACTATGGGGCACCTGGGTGGCTCAGTCAGTCGAGTGTCTGTCTTCAGCTCAGGTCACGATCCCAGGATCTTAGAATCAAGTCCCGCATCGGGCCCCCTGCTCTGCTGGGAGCTTGCTTCTCCCTCTGCCCCTGCTTGTGCGCGTGTGCGCTCTCTCTCTCTCTCTCGCTCTCTCTGTCAAATAAATAAAATATATTTTTTAAAGATTTATTTATTTATTTATTTGGCAGACAGAGATCACAAGTAGGCAGAGAGGCATGCAGAGAGGGGGAGGGGGGGACGCAGGCTCCCCGCTGAGCAGAGAGCCTGATGCGGGGCTCAATCCCAGGACCCTGAGACCATGACCTGAGCCGAAGGTAGAGGCTTAACCCACTGAGCCACCCAGGTGCCCCAAATAAAATATTTTTTAAAAAGTCTTCTCTATATCAGGGTAGGGTCAGTTCATTTACTGAAAGATACACAGAGAAGAGAAAAACATCCGACTTTGGATCCCAACTACTTAAGAATTGTGGGGTGCTTGCGCATTTGTCACGTGTTGTTCTGGCATTCTCATTTCGACTTCACCATGGCTTTACAGATATGCATTATTATGACTGTTGCACACATGTGAAAGCAAAGGCTGAGAGAAGTGCAGAGCTATACCACGTGACCCGTGCAGAAGCAAGTGTAGTGGTTTGTTATAAGAGAGGAGTCAGGGGCAGCTAGGACCATTATTACTATCATTGTGTCCATTTTGAGCCCCCACTCTGTGCTCATATCTATAAGATATACGACCCTGACATACCAACTTCCCAGAATCTCACTTCTTCAGGAAGTGAGGTTCTGCACAGGACTCCTTGAGTTTCTTCTCCCCCTCTCCAAAGCCAACCAAAGTCTCTTCAGAAATTTACAGCTCAGCCCAAGGGAGAGACTTCCGAGGCAAAGCAAAATGAATTGTCCTAAAGGTATTTCTGATATTAAGAATTCTCTCCATTTGAGCTGGAATTATGTTTTATCTCTTGATGGATATCTTTCTCAGTATGAACCATATGTTCTCCACCTTATTTTATGCTTTCCACCTGAAATTGTACCACATGGTAAGCCCTGTAATAAAGCAAAGTTTTTGTTTTGTTTTTATTTTTCCTATATATTGAGGGCAATAGGTGAAAATGTAGAATTATTTCAGAGGTTACAAGACCTCTTACTTCCCTCCCTGAAATCTTTCCTCCTATTTTGTTCTAGTGGCTGAAGTTTTTATCCTTAAGAGTCATTCTTTGGGATTTATAACGTCTTGTATATTAAAAAACCCTGTTAAAAAACATGCTACCTAAAAAAAAGTAAAACATTAGCATTTATCAAGACTTGAGTGTTAATTATAATCATTATGTTGAAAGTTATGGCTAAATGATTTACTACTAAGAAGCCAAAAGCTTCTAGATATGTCTGAATCCAAGGACAGAGCCAAAGATTGAAAGATTCTAATGATACAAAAAAAAACAAAAAAACAAAAACAAAAACCACCCCAGACCAACAAATTATGGGATCTTTCCTGCCTACCCTTTATCTCATCCGAAACTGCTATTATTTCATGATATATTTAAGTATTAATCATGCTCGATGCTGTGAGTTCATCAAAGATGGTCTAAAATATAGTAAGTTGGCTTCATTTTTAGAGCTTTATGGGAGAATTGGTTTTCTTCTTTGCTCTCTCTTGAGAATTTTGCTTGGCTGCTGTGTCTGTCCTAATGCTACAGTAATTGGCTTCAGCTTGGAACTGTGGTTTTGTATATTGCCACGGAACCTCATGTTTAACCAAGCAGTTTCTGTATACACCCTTATCTTTGATTTTGATTATGTTTTGTACTCTAATAAATTATCCCAACTTTCCCTTTAAGAAATTAAAGTATATTTACAGTCCAGGTTTTGTCATATTGAATTCCAAGTCCTATTAGTTGGTGGAGTCTTTCCATGACCTTGTTGAATTGTCAACAAAGGTAGTGGATTGCTGATGAATTAAATAGGTATTTATTGTCTCCAGCAGGACAGTGGGGGAAGGAATGTCTTTGCCTTTCCACATCACCTGACACCATTATTCTAATTTTATTCATTAACTTTATTTTGCCATGTGTGCAACCCGTGATGAAATCTGCCCCTCTTCATTCTAGTTTGGCTCCCAAATAAAATATTTGTCCATTAGTTCATTTTAAGGTGTCGTATGAAAGTCGTGTCACTGTTCTCATGCTAGGATTCTGACCAGATGGGAAATGGATGAAATACATGTTGGTAGAGGAAATAGAAATCCAGAGCATGGAAAGGAGGACCAGACTCCTTAGGTGGGATGCCTCAGTTGATGATCTTAAGTAGTAAGAAGCTTTAGTTTCCAACATGTGGTTTGGATACTGAAGTTAGAAGTGGTGAAGGCATAGGAAGTAAGATATAAAGACCAAATTCTTCTGGTTCACAACTTTATTTTTAGAACAGCCTAGAGTAGGAAGGAAAGCAAATAAAAGGAAACAACTTCTTAGCTGAACAGAACTTCAACAGTCCTGCTTGTAAAGGCCAGTCTCCTGCCAGGATTGTCCTTGGGATTTATCACATATCAACTTGGTTCAGCTTAAGAAATACTCCAGCAATTTGAGAAGCCAGGAACATCTCCATTGGAAAGCCTTATGGCAGCCCTACTCTAAGCCTAAGCAAGAATTTGAGGAACTCATTTCAAACTAGAGGGAAGGATCCTCTAGTCTAGTGATCTTCATTCAACCCATGGGCCTTAGACCACCTGTGTCAGAAACTGATGTATGTTGACGTGCAGATCCCTGGGCCCTACCTGAGGCTGACTGGAGCAAAATTTCTATGGGTTGAAGTCTAAGAATCTGCATATTCACAAACATAAGTTCTTAGAGGGTCCTTATTCACAGCTAAGACAGATGCTTATCCTTGGAGACATGTCAAACCCATCACTTGGGAATGAAGGTAGAAAGAACTTTGAACTTGCAGCTCAGATGGGCTGAGTTATTTTCAGTAGCGTTTCCTATTATAGATAAAATAATTGTCACATCAGTAGGAAAGGGCTTCATAAAATAATCCAACCTTCACGGGTGACAAAATTTCCTATTATTCTTAAATCCTGATATGTTCTGGAGAAGTTGCATTTTTTTCAAGTTCTCTCTGGTAAATAAATGTGTTGAGGTTCTGAATGCACTTGTAATACTTACATTGGAATGTAATCTAATAGAATAAAATGTCATGCAGCTCTTTAGAAGACATCTGTTTAGATAATATAGAGGGACAAATGGATTTGTGTCTGTGTCCTTATATACTATCCTGTATATTTAAGTTTCATATATTCTTTCTGTGTTGCATTATTTAATAAACATAGGCTATGCACAGTCCTAGTGCTTTTATTATAATCTAATGTAATATTAATTCATACTTATTTAATTTTGATAGCAGGGTAAAATTGAAGTAGCGATGATGTATATAGTGATCTGATATCGAAGACTCTTGCCCATCTGCTTTGCCGGGGTAATTGGTACATAGAGAATAAGCTTTGGATTCAGACAGACGTTGGTCCCAGCTTTCACTCTTGCTGATTGTATGACCTTGCGCATTATTTAACTTCTCTGAATCTCTGCTTTCTCAACTATAGGAAGACGACAATAGTATATTACTTTTAAAATGTAGAAAATCACCTTAGTCTGGAACATAGCAGATGCTCAGGAAATGTGATGCCCTTTATTGCACTAGAGGAAAGAGTCAGGTGGCATTTTGTAGCTTCTGTATGCTCGGCTATAGTCTGTTATTGAGCTGGGAATATTTCACACTCCATTGTTTCTTATCCTTATAATTGTCCTTTATTCAAAATGCAGCCATCTCCTTCCACAGACGCAATGAAGCATGTTACCAACCACACTCTGTCATTAATTTTGCACAAAGCCTGCTGACAGTGACCCTTCCAAGAAGTAGCATTCAGTCCTTTGCCTTAAAAAAGTGTTTCACAAAGGTTCGTAGGCGTGAGCATTATTCTTAGTCCTTCCACTGCTTCCATGTGGCAGCGTCATCAGTACTATGTACATTTGCAGTTTGGTTCGGGTCTGTTTCTCTGCTTTGTTCAAAAGGTACCACTGACCTTTCCAATTAGCTGGGTTGCAGATGACTGAGCTTGCACATAGGAGGGCCAGTCAGAAAATGAATCTTCCCTATTTCTGCTCAGACAGTCATGAGGAGTCAGGGAAAATGCTGCTGAAAGTCCATAAATCTTCTATCTTCCCTCCTGAAGGGATGTGAGAGAACAGCTCTCCTGTCTTTATATATGACAGCGTTCCTGAATGCGTGGGGAGGGTTTTTGATGTCAAATTTTTCTGCCAAGATCGCAGGTGGCAAGAGTTAGCATCCTGCAGTTAGGAGCGAAATTAGATTGGGACTGGTAAAGGAAACATTGATATGTCTGGCGTATGTAAATCCTCTGAGCTCTTTAAATGAGCTGTGGATAGATTGCATGTCTCAGACTGAACACCTGCGATGAGCAGGAGGCTCAAAGTGGACCGGGGGGCAAGCTCTGGACTGCATCTAAGCCATAAGAGGAGAGAGACAAACTAAGACTGTGGAGTCCATCATCTTATTCTACTTCTAAAAGGGTCATTTCATCATTTCTAAAAGCAGAGGGAAAGCAGGTGAGCTTCTCCCAGCAATGAAACCAGCTATTAACAGAGAAAATGCATGTTTTGGAAAGCCACACTAGCTGGACGGTGAGGGCCCAATGCAGGCCCCAGGACCATAGAGATCTATAGAGGAGTGAGAGAGAGGTTGGCAGAGCTTGGGAGAAGCTGTTCTTACCTGAGAATAAGCATTCCAGGACTCCCCAGAAGGCTGAAACACAGTAAGCTAGAGCAAAGTTCCCACAGCCTGGGAAAAGATTGGCCACTGGGATCCTAAAATACTGCCAGATCTAACATGCCGGCAGGCCCATGTGAAGTGGCTGCTGGTTTCACTGGTGAGGTGAAGCAGTCACCTGTGAATTACTTTTCAGGTCTGGGACAAGTATTTGAGAGTGAACATCAAGAGAGCTTGGTAGCAACTTGACTTTGCATGACACCCAAAAGTGGACCCAGTGGGCTTATATTGTATGTCTTAGACTTAGAACATTTTCTTTTTGTTTTTATTTTTAAATACAAATTGCAAGGAAGATTGGCCCTTCATCACAGATTGTTTCTATGTCCACTGACATTTTCTTTTCCCTCTTGTATCCATCCTCACTATTCGCATCCTTCCACAGAGAAGCTCACAACTTTTAGGTCTCAGGTTCTTCCCCCTCAAGGCTCATCTCTGACTCTGTACCCAAATCCAAGGTGTACATGCATGTGGATTTTCTCAAACCACCAAGCAAATCTCCCATACCAGCTGGGTGCCCTGTAATTCTGTTAAACTCTGACACTGTCTACCTTGAGATTGTGTCAGATTCCACAGGTCAAGGACTCAGTCCTACAAGACCCCTCCACACTTCAGATATCACCTGAAAGTCCAATATATCACCTGTGGTTCTGACTGAATAGCTACAGGTTGGAAGCTCCATTGACTTCCTCCTTAGGTTTGATTCTGCTGCAGTGGCTCACAGAACTCAGAGAAGCATTTTACTTACTAGATTACTAGTTTATTATAAAAGTGTATAACTCGGTAACAGCCAGGTAGAGGAGATGCATAGAGTAAGGTATGGGGTAAGGGCATAGAGCATCCATGGTTTCTCCAGGTCCACCATTCTCCCTGAACCTCCATGTGTCCACCAACCTAGAAGTTCTCAGAACCCCATCCTTTTAAGGTTTTATGGGGCTCATTACATAGGCATGATTGATTAAATCATGACCATTGGCAATAAGTCAATCTTTAGGCTCCTCCCCTCCCCAGAGGTCAGAGGGGTGATTGAAATTTCCAACCCTGTAATCACTAGGTTGGTTCCCAGTTGATATCCAGCTCTTGTTCTCAGGTGCTTTCCAAGTCACCTCATGGACATAACAATGGGCACAATTGGGGCACCTGGCTGGCTCAGTCAGTGGAGCATGCGACTCTTGATTTCAGTGTTGTAAGTTTGAACCTCATATTTGGTGTAGAGATTATTTAATGAAAATATTATTAAGGCAGAGGAAACAAAAGTGAAAATGAACTTTTGGGACTTCATCAAGATCAAAAGCTTCTGCACAGCAAAGGAAACAGTCAACAAAACAAAGAGGCAACCCAAGGAATGGGAGAAGATATTCGCAAATGACATTACAGACAAAGGGCTAATATCCAAGATCTATAAAGAACTCCTCAAACTCAACAAACACAAAACAGATAATCACTTCAAAAGAGACATGAATAGACACTTCTCCAAAGAAGACATACAAATGGCTAACAGACACATGAAAAAATGTTTATCATCATTAGCCATCAGGGAGATTCAAATCAAAACCACATTGAGATACCACCTTACACCAGGCAGAATGGCCAAAATCAACAAGACAGTAAACAACAAGTGTTGGAGAGGATGTGAAGAAAGGGGAAACCTCTTATACTTTTGGTGGGGATGCAAGTTGGTGCAGCCACTTTGGAAAACAGTGTGGAGATTTCTTAAGAAATTAAAAGCAGGGGCGCCTGGGTGGCTCAGTGGGTTAAAGCCTCTGCCTTCAGCTCAGGTCATGATCTCAGGGTCCTGGGATCGAGCCCTGCACCAGGCTCTCTGCTCAGCAAGGAGCCTGCTTCCTCCTCTTTCCCTGCCTGCTTCTCTGACAACTTGTGATCTCTATCAAATAAATAAATAAATAAATAAATAAATAAATAAAATTAAAAAAAAAAGAAATTAAAAGCAGAGCTTACCCTATGACCCTGCATTTGCACTACTGGGTATTTACCCAAAGATATAGATGTAGTGAAAAGAAGGGCCTCCCCTACCCCAATGTTCATAGCAGCAATGGCCACAGTTGCCAAAATGTGGTTCTGAAAGAACCAAGATGCCCTTCAATGGACGAATGGATAAGGAAGATATGGTCCATATATACAATGGAGTATGATGCCTCCATCAGAAAGAAAGCATGAATACCCAACTTTTGTATCAACATGGATGGGACTGGAAGAGATTACGCTGAGTGAAGTAAGTCAAGCAGAGAACAGAGTCAATTATCATATGGTTTCATTTACTTGTGGAGCATAAGGAATAACACAGAGAACATTGGGGATGGAGAGGAGAAGTGAGTTGGGGGAAATCAGAGGGAGAGACAAACCATGAGAGACTGTGGACTCTGAGAGACAAACTGAGGGTTTTGGAGGGTGGGGGAGGAGAGTAGGGTGAGCCTGGTGCTGGGTATTGTGGAGGGCACATACTGCATGGGGCACTGGGTGTGGTGCATAAACAATGAATTTTGGAACACTGAAAAAAAAATTTAAAGCACATAAACAAACAAACAAATAAATAAAAATATTATTTTAAAAAGACCCCTTTTGGAAATTCTGAGAGTTTTAGGAAGTCTGTGCCAGAAATGGGACAATCTAAATATATATTTCTTCCTATAAATCACAACATCATCTCTATGATACTGAGTGCTGACTTGAGAGCAAAACATTTCTTTTGAAAGTTTCAAGAATATTACCCTTAATGAAACAATAACTAGAAATTTTTTTTTTAAGAAGTTCATATGACTTTAAAAATGTGACAGAAATAGTAGCAAGCCTGGCTGAAAAACTGGGTTCTCCCGAGGAGGTTAGTGAGATGGTGTCTGACAGAGAAGATGATTTTGCAAACAGTTCCTTGATGGTTGTTTAGTCATTTAGACGGCTGTTGCATTATTTCAAGATCTGTGAGGTAGATGCAGGCAATAACTTCAACAGCTTATCATTGTAAACTGTATGGTTTAAAAAAAAAAAGATTGAACTAATTACAACTGGTGCATAACATTTTAGCCACTTCCTAGAAAATGACCCAAATGTATATTTTTCAGTCAGAATTGTAAGCCACCATGGCACCACATGGTTTAGCTATATGAAGTGGACCAATTTTTATACAATCACTAATTTCTCTGTGGCATTTAACCTGGCCAGAGTGGGGTTACACCACCCTTATTGACCAAGTTCCCACCCTTTGCTTAGGCCTTCAAATGTCTCAGGAAGCGGTGTTGAGAGGAGTGAGGAGTTTGACCCACCTGGACATAGGTCGCCATGTTTACCGAGCTAACAATGTCTTGACACATCCAAGCAAACTTTTCTCCATACAGGAATGATTTCCCATTGCGCCTCAAACTTCTCTCCATCCCGCTAGTGAAGATGAAAACTCTACTCCTCTGAGGTAGTAGGAGACAGTTATATCACTGCCAAAAGACAGCTTTTCACACTCGTGCTTTCCTCGAGAGAATGTAAAGCTAATTGGTGCGCGGCATGAGAGCATGACGTTTGGCAGAATTGGCAGGTGTGAACATACTTTCTTCACACTTCACAGTCATCCTGGGGGAAGTGACAGAGATGTCCTGATCTGAGCTGTTTCCCTTTGCACAGTGCTGGCCGCTGTAGAACACTCCATACCAATGAAGAAGATGTGCGCTACTGTGGGAAGAACCGACTTATAATTTGGTTCTGGCAACAGATATTCATGACATCGTGCTGGAAAGTAATTCATTAGCTGTGATCTTGCACAAATTTGGGCATTCTGAGATAAGGTGGTTTGATTACTATTATGTCACAAGAAGATGGACTTTTGAAGGGTAGTTTTAAAAGGACCTGTAGATTGGGGCACCTGGGTGGGTCAGTGGTTTAAAGCCTCTGCCTTCAGCTCAGGTCATGATCTCAGGGTCCTGGGATCGAGTCCCACATCGGACTCTCTGCTTGGCGGAGAGCCCGCTTCCTCCTCTATCTCTCTCTCTGCCTGCCTCTCTGCCTACTTGTGATCTCTCTCTGTGAAATAAATAAATAAAAATTAAAAAAAAATAAATAAAAGGACCTGTAGATCAATATGAAAATGAAATGAAATATTTCAGTTTATTTTTTTTAAGGTTTTATTTATTTATTTGAGAGAGAGAATGAGTGGTGGGGAAGGGTAGAGGGAGAGAGAGGGGGAGGGAGAAGCAGACTCCCTACTGAGCAGGAAGCCCTCTGTGGGGCTCAATCCCAGGACCCAGAGATCATGACCTGAGCCAAAGGCAGACACTAGCCACCCAGGTACCCTGAAATGCTTCTGTTTAATGGAAAAATTCCACTTGGAGGAGAATATATTCAACTATTTAAAGCATGTGTATGGGCATACATACATCCGTGTGTGTGTGTGTGTGTGTGTGTGTGTGTGTGTGTGTGTGTGTGTGTGT
>NW_019154086.1:97068703-97091777 GCF_002288905.1 Enhydra lutris kenyoni
TGTAGGGAAAGAGAAAATCCACTTAGGAGAACATGTATAGAATCTATTAAAAACCATATAGCTGAGGCATAACCCTTAATCTTGTAAATGTAAAAAAAAAAAAAAAAAAAAAGCAAGTGTGCATCAGTATGAGTGAAAAAGGAGAGCCAGAAAATATCAATGTGAGTTATGACATCAATAGACCAATGAATTGCCAATGACACAGAGGTGCTTTATGAGCCTTGGCAGGCAATTAGGTAAAAGTTTCTCCTGGCATAGCAATTTGAAGTAGTTATTAACCACGTATACTGAAATTTGATGGGCTAAAAAAAAATGAAGTTCTTAAAAAATAACTTTCCCATCAAATTGTTCCCTCCACGATGGTTTAAGAACAAAAACAAAAAAAAAACAATGCCCAGAAAACAAACTCATGATGAGCTGAAGTAAGAGATTTTTATACCAGACAAAGGTGACTAAACTGCAAGTATGAAACCTTCTATTTTTAGTGGGTCCTGACATTCTTTACTGCTGGCACTCCCAGTATCCAGTTAATACATTCTCCAGTTGGCTGGTTATTGTGCTGTAAATCACATGTCACTATGTCAGCAAACAGTGGTGTGAACTTAAAGAGTAAAACAAAATCAACTTGGAAAAAAACTAACATAAAACCCCTGAAGTCCAGGGGGAGTCTAATCCCTTAGAAAAGGAGGGGCAATAAAAAGAGGAGTTAAAATTAAAAGATGACACTGCAGCTTGTTTTTTGGCTACCTAAGCGCAGAGTCTTGTTTATATTTATACCTACGGGATTGTGAAAACAAATGACCAATCAGTGAATTAACTGGAAACAAAGAAGGTGTTGGCTTTTTGCTTGGTATGGGTATATATAAAATTTTTATTGATATATATGTATATGTAATATATATTTAATTCAGGATACATATGTCCATCTGTATATATACAAAAATACATTTTAAACTTTCCCAAGGTTTCCAATTGCATTGTATTCTCAAATACTTATTTAATATGCATTAAATGTAAATATATATTATTATTAAATAAGATAAATATATTAGATATCATATGTTAGGTATTTATTTTTAAGTCTTACCATTACTTTCATTATTCAAAGAGTGGAACAGAATTTCGTATTGCTATGTAAATAAATGTGCCACAGACTTTGACATTTTGTGTACCTTCCTTATATTTTAAGTGTCCTTTCCTTAAATCGTCTGCTACTGTGACATTGGATTGGCTGATATCAAAATACATGAAGTTTTTTTTTTTAAAGTGAAATGAACACTGTCTATCTCTTAGAGCAATCCATTCTATTGTCCTAGAAGATAAATAAGGATCAAAAAACACATCAATAGTTTTTGAACTAGATTTTATCCTTTGTAATATCTTCTCTACTTGAAACATTGATTCATATAAATTTTCTGAGTGTTTCAAATCATAGAAGTATTTTTAAAAAATTAAGTTATGTTAAAACAATTGAATTCCAAGGGAAGGAAAATATAAATGGAAAATGACTGAAAAAAAAAAACTGTGTGTTTCCTTCCCATTTGTGGTTCTTTTCACTCTTCCTTGCTGAATCACACTTATGATACCATTATACTTATAAGTAACTTAAAAATAAAATTAAATACCTGGTTTTGGAATGTTAGAGCCTGGAGGCCAGAGGGAAGCAGTCTCCTCTCAATCAATAGGAAAGGTGGACACTTTGTCAATGCTATGTGGTAACATTTATGTCTCATCACTAGCAATTTTTCACTGTCATCATAAGATTTTTGCCAATGGATATAAATCCGCTCCCTTGCTTTCGTTGTCAATCAAAAATAGCATCCTGGCATTTCATTTCATGTTTCACAGGCTAGAAATTTTTAGCAACCTGAGGACATGTGACTTGAAAACATGAGCAGCGCTGAGAATTATATTCTCTCCCAGTCTTCATGGCTAAAGGGAGTTAGAGTTGAACAATTCCCAGTGCAGCATAGACAGATGAAAAATATTAAATTCACAGACAGAGGTTTTGCCATTGAAAACTGACTTTGGAGGTTTTTCAGAGTGTGAAGAGGAAGGGCATTGGCAAATCTAGGAGTTTGGAGTCAGCAGAAATTGTTCTATCTTCCCTTCACTGAGGTTTTTCTAAGTAAAGTCATTAATTAAAAATCTTAGGATCTGGAGTGCCTGGGTGGCTCAGTGGGTTAAAGCCTCTGCCTTCGGCTCAGGTCATGGTCCCAGGGTCCTGGGATCGAGCCCCACATCTGGCTCTCTGCTCAGTGGGGAGCCTGCTTCCTCCTCTCTCTCTGCCTGCCTCTCTGCCTACTTGTGATCTCTGTCTGTCAAATAAATAAGTAAAATCTTAAAAAAAAAAATCTTAGGATCTCGGGGGGGTTGTGGGGAGTAGGGAAGGAAAAAATGAAACAAGATGGGATTGGGAGGGAGACAAACCATAAGAGATTCTTAATCTCAGGGAAAAAACAGAGTTGCTGGGGGTTGGAGGGGTAGGGAGAGGGTGGTTGGGTTATGGACATTGGGGAGAGTATGTGCTATGGGGAGTGCTATGAAATGCGTAAGCCTGATGATTCACAGACCTGTACCCCTGGGGCAAATGATACATTATATGTTAATAAAAATAATTAAAAAAAAAAATCTTAGGATCTCAGTTACTGCATCTGTAAAGTGAAAGGTTTGAGTAGATAAACTCTAAGTAAGGTCTTTTAATAATTTCATCCTTATATGACACTATCCATCATTACGCAGATGTGTAATATAATGGATGTATATATGGATAATATACCCATAATAATATGGAATCTACAAATTTCCTAAATATAGTATTCATGAGCTCTTTCAAAGGCTGTGTCATTTTTTGTGACTTTGTCATTTCTGGGTCAATGTGACCTCTGACCTTTTCCTGCTGCATTCCAAATGAGGACTTTGAGCGGAGATGTCCAAGTGCAATTCTTAAGACGGAAGGAAACTCATAATTCCTCACAGGGACATCTGAGGGACATTGAAGAATTTATGTTTTTGTTGATAAATTTCTCCTCACAGCCTCTCTGGGAACAATGAACAAAATGTATATCCAGACAGCTCCAACTTCATAATGCCCATGGCTGCTCAGCACTACTCCTGTTACAGGTGTCTGGAGCTCAGAAAGTACAAAGAGCATCATCATAGCTTCCTATTATTGGTCATGCATACATGATCAATACTCTTCAGAGGGCACTTAAGTTGGAGAGCACTTTGGAGCAGAGAGAACTAGGCTCAAATTCTAGTTGCAACAGTTGACTCTGCAACCGGGAGGACATTGACCTCCTTTCTTTGTAAATGGGTGTGATGGATTATATGAGAATATATATATATTTACCTGACACAGCACACAAGCAGGGAGAGTGGCAAGCAAAAGGAGAGGGAGACACAAGCTCCCTACTGAGCAAGGAGCCTGATGGAGAACTTGATGCTAGGACACTGGGATCATGACTTGAGCCAAAGGCAGATGCCCAACCAACTGAACCACCCAGGTGTCCCTGTGAGATTATATTCATAAAGCGCCTGTTATAGCACTGAAAAATTAAGGGTTATTCTCTTTGTGTTACCCATCCATGCTGTGTTTACCCTGTTACAAATAAAATTAATTCAACCTGCTGGGCTGTCAGCACCTTCCGAACTGACTGGCCTTCTCTTTTGGCTTGAGACATGCCATCTACAGTATTTTGCACCAACTTCAAGAACATAATGTACTTACAAGAATACTTGTCAATGTAGACTACAGATGAATCTTTACATTATTAAAAACGAAAACAAACAAAACTGAGTAAAGAAGATGAGCAAGTCATTTACAACAGAATAAACACAAATGTTCAAAAAGTATGAAAAAATTGTCCAACTCATCATCAGAAAAATACACAATTACAAAAATAACAACTTTCTTGGTTTCTTGAGATATAATCCACATACTATACAATTCACCTCTTTTTTTTTTTTTAAAGATTTTATTTATTTATTTGACAAACAGAATCACAAGTAGGCAGAGAGTCAGAAAGAGAGAGAGGGGGAAGCAGGTTCCCCGCTGAGCAGAGAGCCCAATGCGGGGCTCCATCTCAGGACCCTGAGATCATGACCTGGGCCGAAGGCAGAGACTTAACCCACTGAGCCACCCAGGCTCCCCAACAATTCATCTCTTTATAGCATATATTTCGATGTTTTTTTTAGTACAGTTAGTACAGAATTGTACAACCATCACCAGCATTAATTTTAGAACATTTTCACCCCCACCCATAAAAAGCCCATATCCTGTAGTAGTTACTCCTCTCTTTACCCCTCCTCTGCACCCCCTTACCCCCCAGCCCCTGGGCCTCTAGCTCTAGGCAACCAATTATCTACTTCCTGTCTCCATAGATTTGCCAGTTCTGGACATTTTATATAGAATAATACAATATGTTATCTTTTGGGACTGACCTATCTTACTTAGCAAAATTGTATTGTATTGTAACATGTATCCGTACTTCATTCCTGTCTTTTTTTTGTACTTCATTCCTGTCTTTTTTTTTTTTTTTTAAACTCAAGAACTTTTTTTTTTTCACTTTTTTATTGAGGTAAAATATATGTAACATAAAATTTGCCATTGTAACCATTCTTAAATGCACAATTCAGTGGCATTAAATACATTTACAATGTTGTGCAACCATTTCCACTATTTCCAATGTTTTCATCACCCCAGACAGAAACTGTAATCATTCAGCAGTAAGTCCCTATTCTCCCTGTCCTGAGCCCCTTTGATCCTTTCTGTTTCTATGGATTTGCCCATTCTAGGTATTCCTTATCAGTGGAACCCTCTAATATTTGCCTTTTGTGTTCACCTTGTTTCACTTATCATGTTTTCATGGGTCATCTGGGTTGCAGCATATATCAGAACTGTTTCCTTTTTTATGAATGAAGAACATTCCATTGAATGGATAGACCACATTTTATTTATCCATTCACCTGTTGATGATTACTTGGGTTGTTTCTCCTTTTGGGCTATTGTGAAAAATGCTGCAACTAACATCGGCATGCAAGTTTTTAAGTACCTGATTTCCATTCTTTCGGGTACATACCTAGGAGTGAAATTGCTGGGTCCTGTGATGACTCTGTTTGAGGAACTGCCTCAAACAGTGATAGATTTCCAAAGTAGCTGCACCAATTTACATTCCCACCAGTAGTGTATGAGGGGTCCAGCTTCTTCATGGCTCAGAAATGCTGGTTATTGTCTGTCGTTTTGATGACAGCCATACTAATGAGTGTGAGGTGATACCTCATTGAGGTTTTGATTTGCATTTCCCTGATGGCTAATGATGTTGAGTATCTTTTTTATGTTTTCTTGGTCATTTGTATATTCTTGGGCTTTTAGTGGAACTGTAATTGACTTACAAAAAAAAAAAAAAAACCCTTTGGAGGACAGTTTGGGAAGTTGTTTTTTTTAAGCCAAAAAACTCACTTGCAGGAGTTTACCTTAAGGAGATAATTATAGAAGTATGAGATGATATGTGCTCAAGTAATGGCAGCTTTTTTTTTTTTACAGTAAAGAAAAATTGGAAATACACTAAGCAATCACCCAGGCTCCCCTCACCAATCAAGTTTTTTTTAAAATTAATTATTATAGGGGTGCCTGGGTGACTCAGTCGGTAAAGCGTCTGCCTTCGGCTCAGGTCATGATCCAGAGTCCTAAGATTAAGCCCCATGTCGCCCTCTCTGCTCAGCAGAGAGTTGGCTTCTCCCTCCCCCTGCTCATGTATGCACACTCTTTCTGTCTCTCTCTCTCTCCCTTTCAAATAAATAAATAAAATCTTAAAAAAAATTAATAATTGTATACAGAAGATGGTATGCTATGTAGCTGTTAAAAATGATGGTATGGAAATAAGTATTTTGATGTATAAGGTACCCATGACAGGCAGTGGGCCGACTTTATCCACAGGTACATCCAAGACCCCCAGTGGGTGCCCAAAACACAGATGGCACTGAACCCTATGTATACTGTTTTCCCCATACATTCATGCTTATGGTAAAATCTGATTTATAAATTAGGCACAGTAAAAGATGGACAACAATAACTAATAATAGACCAAGATAATAAAAGTCATGTGAATGTGGTCTTTCAAAATATCTTATTGTACTGTGCCCACCATTCTTCTGCTTGTGTTGATGTGGAATGATAAACTGCCCATGAGATGAGATGAAGCGAGGTGAGTGATGTAGGCACTGTGACGTAGTGTTCGTCTACTGTGAACCTTCTGGCGGTAAGTCAGGGGGATACCTGCTTCCCGATCCTGCTTGACCGAGGTCACCGAAACTGCAGAAAGCAAAACTGTGCTTCAGGAGGGACTACTGTATCACTGAGTGAGCAAAGCAGATCAGAGAGTAAAAGGCCGTTTTACCAAGAGTGTGAAAATGTTCACCTTCTTCCCTTTGTATTCATCTACCGGAGGGAGATGTCCAGCAGGATGACTGGTAAAAGTGAACCGTGCTTACCTTTAAATGGTGGGATTTGGGATCACTTTTTGTTCCTCACTTGAGATTTTCTTTGCTGTTAGAACGTGCAGAAAATCAGCATGTATCATAAGAACAGTAATAAAGCTCATTGCAAAGGAAAAACAATTCTGCTCTGTAATGGTGTCTGACACTTACTCTCTCCCCTTGCTACTGGGGAGCATACCACGTTGACCCTGAATTCCTAACTTTGAGCCCCAGGAGAATCCCCATAAACCAGAACAACATGGAGCACTGGTGTAAAAGAAATGTCTGAGCCTCTTTTCATTGAATTTTCTTGCAATAATTACACGAGTTTAATTACAGCAAATAAATTACAGTCGATACACTGGAATCAATATACACATAACAAAACGTGCTTGTTTTACAGGTCCTAATAGGATCCCAAATAGAAACTGTTTACTAGCATATATTGCTGGCGCATCTGTCTCTGGATGGAAATTTGTGGGGGACAATGAGAGAGAAATCTAGAACATTTCCCCATTCTGGCACTCCTCATCAGCCAAGATGGAGTTTGTCCAGGCTTATTCAGAATTGTTTGTGCTCTGTCATGCCTTTGGACTTGTTCCATTTTTGGCCAGAGGGTCATTCTCCATCTTGAATTCCTTGAAAAGTCCTACTGTAGTACCAAGACTGGCTTCAAATCCGGTGTGTATATCTCAAGACTGTGTAACTACTTGGAGGTCAGTTTCTTGTTTATCTGTCTTCATTGTTGCTAGAGCAACAGTGTTTTTGTTCTTGCAGCGAATCTGTCAGAAAATATTGACAAAACCAGTGCTCGATTTATCTGGAACGTTGCTTTTAACTGTCCCCACCACTAATTCTTTCACATGTTGTCCCCCAAACGTGAAAGGTCCTCTCTGTCTGTTAAAAATGCATTGTGCACTGGGTGGGGTGCATAAACAATGAATCTTGGAACACTGAAAAAATTAAATTAAATTAAAAAGAAAGGCATTGGGTAATCTCTGTATTTCATTCTTTTCCTTGAAGATATCCATTTTGGGGCACTCCACTTTCTGGCTCCAGAGTGGACTGGTGATTGTCTGGACTTGCACGTCTATTGTCCTGGGGTTTCTCTTCACTCTCATCCTGGGAATTCTCTCCTCCCTCTTCTGGATTGGATCCAAGGCCAGTTTTCTAAGGTCTGTGTCCTGTGCAATCACGCTTAGAAAGGCTCTGTGTTTGGTTTAGTGCTCTGCTCTCACCCTCTTGACATTCTTCTAAAGTTTTGAACAAGGGGCCCTGTGTTTTCATTTTGCACTGGGCCCTGCAAATTATGTAGCTGGTCCAACATGGACCCTGTGATTTCTGTTTTTTTTGTCTTGGTAAATTTTCTCATTTTAGGGAGAGCCTACCTTGGTGGGTACACGTGCTCTGGCTTCGTGAGTAAATCTATCTTGGAAATAAATGTTCTTTGAAATTTTCCATGTCTGGAAAAATCTTTATTTTACTTTAATATTCTAATAGGAGTAGCTTGATATAGAGTTCCCAGTTGGAAGTCATTTTCCCCCAGGGTTTTGGAGGCATTACTTTATTGTCTTCTGGTGTCCAGCACTTCTGTTAGGAAGGCAGATGTCCTTCTGATTCCTGACCTGCAGTTATCAACCTCTTTTTCTCTCTCTCAGTTACAGCTTTGCTGTCTGCTTTTTGGCATCTCAGCTCGATGACTGTTGTTTGCCTTTCCTCCTCTTATGAGCAGGTGAATTTTTTTTTTAAAGTTATCATGGTAGCAGTATTTTGAGAGAGAACTGAGGATGTAAACGTATGTTTTCAATCTGAGCCGCTTTTAAAGGGCTGTGTCACTTTTCAAGTCTGCCCTTCCTCTTTGGATGTAGAATTAAGTGATAGTGGTAAAGAATAATTTGCATAAGAAAAACTCCTGTGCCTTCTGGAAGAGACACTAATCTTTCTTTTCAAAATTCAATGTTAGAAAACCTTTGCTATGATCAAGGGCTGCAGATGAGAAAGAATACCAAGAACTCCAGAAAGACGTTCAGCTTGAGAAGAGAGTAGACTGTATCAATGACCCAGTGTTGTACCTGTGCTGCTGGAATCAGGGTTGGCTGCATGAGGCTGAACAAAAGATCTTTACCCTTGGTGCCCGGGGAGATGTACTGAACAAGCCCTATATTGTTGAATATCACTGCATACGGTTTTTAGCCATTATGAGTAATGTCATCAATATCTTTGTATATACATTGTTGCCCGCATTACTCATTTTTTTCCATGCACATATCCCATGTCTCATTGTGCCAGAGTACCTCCAGAAAAGCTGCTGCCTCCTTAGACTTAGTGTGATTTTATTTGAAGGAAAGGATTTGCTTATAAAGACCTACCACATTTTTTCTGATTTCATAAATGAAGGAAATATTAAGGTCATTAGCACCTCCTTTTTTTGGGAGTATGAAAGTTTGTTAAGGCTTAGTGTCTTTGAGAGAATTAGAATGCATTCACATAGAATCTGATTATTAATATTCCAGAAAGAATAATGTATTTTTTTATGACCTCTAGGATTTCACCTTTGTCGAGGTCTGTACTCATTTTTGGGTAATGTTTCATAAACATTTTCCTAGGAAACTCAAGCATGTGGAAGTAGTCTGATGATAAAATTAAAGAAGCCTTTGTTTTTACTTTGTGCTTTTAAAATTAATGGAAATGTGAAGTGTGGGTGGGCAGCTGCTATTTTGCACCCTCGGGAGTTTCCCATGTGAAACCCAAACTGGCCTCCCTTGACAGAAGCTGAGGGAAAAGAGAAGAAAGAGACAGGCCACTCCTGGTTGGTGGGTGGCAGGTTAATATGCAAGCGAACTTACCAGTGAGACTTGTTCTGGGCATCATCTGCAAGATGAGTAAATCTCTGCACCCGCCTGCCAAAATCTTAAGAAGTTTATATGGAGGCCTTAACGAGGTTCAGTCACCTATACCATCCAGATGGTTTCAATAACACACTACTCTCTCAAGGCCATGTCCTTGAAATGGCTCCCACTGTGGGAGCAATGGGCAGAGTGAACTTTCCAAGGACAGGGAAGAGGGTGAGGAGCCTCTGATTGCCTGGGTCCAGTTTGTGGGTCAACCAGTGGTCATGTCCTTTCAATGACCTTCCCCAATAGCAGAAGAGCCCTAGAAAGAAAGTAAAAATAAAAGTTTTCCCCCCCAGTTTTGTTGAGATATAATTGACATATAACATCATACAAGTTTAAGGTGTACAACAAAAGGGTTCAATGTATGCATACATTGTGAAATGATCACCATAGTAACGTGTTAATGTCCACCAGCATACATAGTTACATTTTTTTTTCCTTGTGATGATAAATTTTAGGATCTACTATCTTAGTAACTTTCAAGTATACAATATGGTATTGTTCATTATCATCATCATGTTGGTCCCCAGACCTTATTTATAACTAGAAGTTTGTTCCTCTTGACCCCCTTCATTCAATACCCATCCCCCTGCTTGCAAATCAAATCTCTGCTTCTATGAGTTTTTTTTTATTTTTTAAAATTAAAAAAATTATTAATTATTTGAGAGAGAGAGAGAGAGAGAGAGTAGAAGTAGGCGTAGGATCAGAGGGAGAGGGAGAAGTAAACTCTGGTCTGAGCAGGGAGCCTGACGTGGGACTCAATCCCAGGACCCTGAGATCATGACCTGAGCCGAAGGCAGATGCTTAACCAACTGAGTTACCCAGGCACCTCAGTAAGTTTGGTCTTTTAGATTCTGCATATGAGACCATATGATATTTGTCTTTCTCTGTCTGACTTACTTTGCTGAGGTATAATAACACCGGTTTTATCGCCATTCAGATAGTATGCTTTTGTCCACATCCCGGTATATTTAGACTGAGGGATAATTTCAGTATCCAGACTGTCAAAAGATATTGACTTTAGTGTACTTGAAGAGACTCCAGAGGCTTGTGACCTTCTGTGCTCTCCTCCATGGCTTTGCATGGCCGCAGGTCCTCCTGCAGAGCCCAGGAGTGGTCGCATGTGCAGTAGTGGGATGGCTGCTCCCGAGATGTGTAAGCTCAGGTTGTAGTTTGCAGGTCAAGCCCTCTTGAAGGTGAATGTTGACTTCATGACAAACGTAAGAGCCAGACACTTAACTAAACAACAGTGTTTTTTCCAAATTATCTTTAATTAAAAATGTATCACGGAGCACCTGGATGGCTCAGTTGGTTAAGTGTCTGAGTCTGGTCATGATCTTGGGTGGTGAAGTCAAGCCCCACATCTGGCTCCGCCATGGGCTTGGAGTCTGCTTAAGATTCTCCCTCTTGCTCTCTCCCTCCCCACTGTTCATGTCTGCTCTCTTGTGCATTTGTACTCTCTCTCTCTTTCTCTTAAAAAAACAAAACAAAACAAAAAACAAGTTATGCCACATAGACTTAAAGAATTTTTAAGGAACAGATTTTTTTTAAAGATTTTATTTATTTGACAGAGAGAGACACGGCAAGAGAGGGATCAGAAGGAGGGGGAGTGGATGAGGGAGAAGCAGGCTTCCCGCTGAGCAGGAGCCTGATGCGGAGCTTGATTCCAGGACCTTGGGATCATGATCTGAGCCAAAGGCAGACATTTACTGACTGAGCCACCCAGGAGCCACAGGAAAGTATATTTTTCTAAAAGTCTGAAGTTATCTTCACCTTGACTCATCCCTCACTTTCCTCACTGTCCAGATAGTTGCTTGGCTTAGCAATTCAGCCTCCAAAATTACCTTGTAAGTCAGTTATCTCCTCTCTATCCTGAGCTACCATTGTCTTCATGCATGTTCTAGCATAAATTCAGGATCCTAGAAGCTTTCTAATTAGGAACCCTGCTTCCAGGGTCTTCCTTAATAACTATGCACTCTAAACTCATGTCGTCACTCTCTTGGTGAAAAGACTTAGTGGAGACGTTATTTACAAAAGGTTAAGATAACGAAAGGTGGTGAAGCTCTCTGGGGCTAGAATGGCAGCCTACTATCCCTGGGCCTGAGGAAGAAAGTAAGGGAACAGTAGCCCGGAATGACATATGGTTTTAGGGTACGACTGCTGGCCTTTGGTAGAAGGATATAGTTGTTGCCAAACTGTAACAGGTAGGTAAGGAGATGGCAGGGACATCTTGAGTATTTTCAGTGAAGACAGTGGCTAAAATGAAATCTCACTCTCCCTGCTGCATTCCGTGTATGGTATCTTTTAGCAACTTCAAGTCAGCTTGAGTCAAGGGTTGAAGTAATGCTGAAGGCAGAGATGGGCTTGCTTAATTAGAAGAAATCACGAATGTAAAAGCACTCTGTCAGATATGGTGCTATTAAAATATTACAAGCATCACTTTCACTATTGTGGAGTACAAGTAAGGAAGAACACAAGAAAACCAGCAGACAGAAGTCCATAGGAGACAAACCATGAGAGACTGTGGACTCTGAGAAACAAACTGAGGGTTTGGAGTTTGGGGTGGGGTGAGCCTGGTGGTGGGTATTATGGAGGGCACGTATTGCATGGAGCACTGGGTGTGGTGCATAAACAATGAATTTTGGAACACTGAAAAGAAATAAAATAAAATAAAATGGAAAAAAAAAGAGAGAAAATTATGTCTCTCCTCACATGAGAAGATTAAAACAGACAAAGATGCTTATTCAGCAAGGGCCATTGACCGGATCAGTCTCACAGAGAACTATCTTCTGTTCCAATTCTGACTCAGTCTGTAACATTTGGTTAATCACTTAACTTTTTTGTGGTACGGTTTTTCCAATCCATCATGTGACTATTACAGTACCTTCTGCCTGCTGATGTCCAAGAATGTTTGGGTGATTCATTTAATAATTGCTAGGAAGAGCTTTGAGCTCCTTAGAGGAAACCAAGAACAAAGATTTAAGTGCTATTATTAGTTACAAAGTCTTATTGCATTGCTCTAGTCTCTGATACCCCCTCTTTTTTTTTTTTAAAGTTCAACTGTTTTTCTGTGGCTTTCTCAATTCTACCCTAGTTCCCTTTACACAATTGCAAGGTGCAATGATACCATGTATCCCAAATGACAGTGCTATAATCACATTAGCACCTTGGATGAATGTAAAAATATAGAAAAGTTAGAGGATTTTGAGCCTGCCTTAAGGCAACTAAAGATAACACTTAAGGTAGCTTGAGTATTAAAGTATTAAAGTATTGAAGAAGATAATTTGTGAGAGACCAAAATCAGTCAGGAACATACCAAAATGTTATGTCCGGTGGCACTTGACATATGACCCATAACACGATGTTCTTGCTAAGAAAAAAGGGCAACTGGTTCCAGGAAGAAAGAGAAACTTCTTAGTTCATATTGTTTGATACAAAAACTTTTGGGTCTATTTAGATGTCAATGATCCACTTTTATTTATTTATTTATTTTTAAAATTTTATTTATTTGACAGAGATCACAAGTAGGCAGGCAGGCAGAGAGAGAGACAGAGAGAGATTGGAGGAAGCAGGCTCCCTCCTGAGCAGAGAGCCTGATGCGGGGGCTCAATCCCAGGACCCTGGGATCATGACCTGAGTCAAAGTCAGAGTCTTTAACCCACTGAACCACCCAGGTGCCCCAACGATTCACTTTTAAAAGAATTGCCCACCAAATGATACAAACTTTATGGAGACTGTCAGAGCCTCTTCAAGGAGTAACTAAGAGATTGCACTGGGGCCTCGCCGTAGGATTTTGGGGCAATGGGAAAAATGTGTGATTCATTGGAATTCTAAGTCTTACTATATTCTTTCAGATTGAGAAATAATGTGGGATATTTGCTCCCTCATGGCTCTTCAGATTTTCTTTTTTTCAACCCAGAACATATAAATATTTATGTCATGGTTTAAGCTTTCATGGCTCTAAAGAGAAGGTGAAGATTGGCTTGTACCTCTAGCTCTGCTCTCCCTCCCCTGAGAGCTGGCCTTATACCTTAGAGCAGTAGGTTTGCATATTGAAATGCCAGCTTGACCTCACTGCCTGAAAGTCTTGAATGTCAAGCCCACAACAGAATTAATTAATTTCTCTTACATGTTGGTAATTTCCTTAAGTGTATTTCCTTAAGTACTTATGGTACTTCCATAAGTAATGCTAATTTTAGGTACACCCTTGCCATGAGAGGATGTTAGGTCCTCCGTATTTTAGCATATCCTGGCATCTATATTGTCATCATCATATACTGGTGTCATACGCTGTCATTGTTGTCCCATTCCAAGAACTCATAGAAATGGTGGCCACCTGAAAGAGGCACAAGTCATACCAACTCAGTTCATGGTTACTGAAGCAACTATTGAGTCAACAGAGAAATTGCAGATACTTAATATAAACAGCTATACTTTAATCATGTAATGATAATTTTTCTTCAAGACATTGGAGAGTAAATTAAAATGAAGGCAAAGGACAGGGCATGACAGCAATATAGGACTACTCTTTCCCTCTCTGTGGTATGTGCCTTATCTGCCTCCTATCTTATTATTATTTTTCTTTTTTTAAATTAACATATAATTTATTATTTGGCCCAGGGGTACAGGTCTATGAATCATCAGTCTTATGCATTTCACAGAACTCACCATAGCACATACCCTCCCCAACGTCCATAACCCAACCACCCTAACCCTACCCTCACACCCCCAGCAACCCTCAGTTTTTTCCGTGACAGTGAGTCTCTTATGGTTTGTCTCCCTCCCGATCCCATCTTGTTTCATTTTTTTCCCTCCCTACTCCCCACAACCCCTCACCCTGCCTCACTTTCCTCATATCAGAGAGATCATATGATAATTGTCTTTCTCTGATTGACTTATTTCACTTATCATAATAGCCTCTAGTTCTACCCACATTGTTGCAAATGGCAAGATTTTGTTTCTTTTGATGGCTGCATAGTATTCCATTGCATATATACACCACATCTTCTTTATCCATTCATCTGGTTTTTTTTTTAAGATTTTATTTATTTGGCACAGAGAGAGAGATCACAAGTAGGCAGAGAGAGAGAGAGGGAAGCAGGCTCCCTGCTGAGCAGAGAGCCCGATGTGGGGCTCGATCCCAGGACCCTGAGATCATGACCTGAGCTGAAGGCAGAGGCTTTAACCCACTGAGCCACCCAGGCACCCCTATCCATTCATCTGTTGATGGACATCTAGGTTCTTTCCATAGTTTGGCTATTGTGGACATCACTACTGTAAACACTGGGGTGCACATGCCCCTTCGGATCACTACATTTGTATCTTTAGGGTAAATACCCAGTAGTGTGATTGCTGGGTAATAGGGTAGCTTTATTTTAAACTTTTTGAGGAACCTCCATACTGTTTTTCAGCATGGCTGCACCAGCTTGCATTCCTACCAACAGTGTAGGAGTGTTCCCCTTTCTCCATGTCCTCACCAACACCTGTCATTTCCTGACTTGTTAATTTTAGCCATTCTGACTGGTGTGAGGTGGTATCTTACTATGGTTTTGATTTGTATTTCCCTGATCCTGAGTGATGTTGAGCACTTTTTCATGTGTCTGTTGCCATTTGGATGTCTTCTTTGCAGAAATGTCTGTTCATGACTTCTGCCCATTTCTTGATTGGATTATTTGTTCTTTGGGTGTTGAGTTTGACAAGTTCTTTGGATACTAGCCCTTTATCTGGTATGTCATTTGCAAATATCTTCTCCCATTCTGGCAGTTGTCTTTTGATTTTGTTGACTGTTTCCTTTGCTGTGCAAATCCTTTTGATCTTGATGAAGTCCCAATAGTTTGTTTTTGCCCTTGCTTCCCTTGCCTTTGATGATGTTTCTAGGAAGAAGTTGCTGCAGCTGTGGTTGAAGAGATTGCTGCCTATGTTTTTCTCAAGAATTTTGATGGATTCCTGCCTCACACTGATGTCTTTCACCTATTTTGAGTCCATTTTTGTGTGTGATATAAGGAAATGGTCCAGTTTCATTCTTCTGCATGTGGCTGTCCAATTTTCCCAACACCATTTGTTGAAGAGACTGTCTTTTTTCCATTGGACATTCTTTCCTGCTTTGTTGAAGATTAGTTGACCATAGAGTTGAAGGTCCATTTCTGGACTCTCTATTCTGTTCCATTGATCTATGTGTCTCTTTTTGTGGCTGTTCCATATTGTCTTGATAATTACAGCTTTGTGATAGAGCTTGAAGTCTGGAATTGTGATGCTGCCAATTTTGGTTTTCTTTTTCAACATTCTTCTGGCTATTCGGGGTCTTTTCTGGTTCCATATAAATTTTAGGATTATTTGTTCCATTTCTTTGCAAAATAATTGGTGGTATTTTGATAAGGATTGCATTAAATGTGTGGATTGCTTTAGGTACCATAGACTTTTCATGATATTTGTTCTTCCAATCCATGAAAAGGGAATGTTTTTCCATTTCTTTGTGTCTTCCTCAATTACTTTCATGAATACTTTATAGTTCTCTGAGTAGAGATTCTTTGCCTCTTTGGTTAGGTTTATTCCTAGGTATCTTATGGTGTTGGGTGAATTGTAAATGGGATCAACTCCTTAATTTCTCTTTCTTCTGTCTTATTGTTGGTGTATAGAAATGCAACTGATTTCTGTGCATTAATTTTATATCTTGACACTTTATTGAATTCCTGCATGGGTTCTAGCAGTTTTGAAGTGGAGTCTTTTGGATTTTTCACATAAAGTATCATATCATCTGCAAAGAGAGAGAGTTTGACTTCTTTGCTGATTCGGATGCCTTTTATTTCTTTTTGTTGTATGATTGCTGAGGCTAGGACTTCTAGTACTATGTTGAATAGCAGTGGTGATAGTGGACATCCCTGCCACGTTCCTGGCCTTAGGGGAGAAGCTCTCAGTTTTTCCCACTGAAAATGATATTCACTGTGTGTTTTTCATAGATGGCTTTGATGATATTGAGGTATTAACCCTCTGTGCCTACACTGTGAAGAGTTTTGATCAATAAAGGATGCTGTACTTTGTCAAGTGCTTTTTCAGCGTCTATTGAGAGTATCATATGGTTCTTGTTCTTTCTTTTATTAATTTATTGTATTATATTGATTGATTTGCGGATGTTGAACCAAACTTGCAGCCCAGGAATAAATCCCACTTGGTTGTGGTGAATAATCCTTTTAATGTACTGATGGATCCTATTGGCTAGTATTTTGGTGAGAATTTTTGTATCCATGTTCATCAAGGATATTGGTCTGTAATTCTCCTTTTTGATGGGGTCTTTGTCTGGTTTTGGGAATCAAGGTAATGCTGGCCTCATAAAATGAGTTTGGAAGTTTTCCTTCCACTTCTATTTTTTGGAACCATGTCAGGGGAATAGGTATTAATTCTTCTTTAAATGATTGGTAGAATTCCCCTGGGAAGCCGTCTGGCCCTGGGCTCTTGTTTTTTTGGGGAGATTTTTGATGACTGTTTCAATCTCCTTACTGTTTATGGGTCTGTTCAGGTTTTCTGTTTCTTCCTGGTTCAGTTTTGGCAATTTATATGTCTCTAGGAATGCATCCATTTCTTCCAGATTGTCAAATTTATTGGCATATAATTGCTCATAATATGTTCTTATAATTGTTTGTATTTCTTTGGTGTTGGTTGTGATCTCTCCTCTTTCATTCATGATTTTATTTATTTGGGTCATTTCTGTTTTCTTTTTGATAAGTCTGGCCAGGTGTTTATCAATCTTATTAATTCTTTCAAAGAACCAACTCCCTAGTTTTGTTGATTTGTTCTACTGTTCTTTTGTTTTTATTTCACTGATTTCTGCTAGGATCTTTATTATCTCTCTTCTCCTCCTGGGTTTAGGCTTTCTTTGCTGTTCTTTAGCTTCTTTAGGTGTAGGGTTATGTTGTGTATTTAAGAGCTTTCTTGTTTCTTGAGAAATGCTTGTATTGCTATATACTTTCCTCTCAGGACCGTCTTTGCAGTTTCCCAAAGATTTTGAACAGTTGTGTTTTCATTATCATTTGTTTCCATGAATTTTTTCAATTCTTCTTTAATTTCCTGGTTGATCCATTCATTCTTTAGTAGGATGCTCTTTAACCTCCATGTATCTGAGTTCTTTCCAACTTTCCTCTTGTGATTGAACTCTAGTTTCAGAGTACTGTGGTCTGAAAATATGCAGGAATGATCCCTATTTTTTGGTACTTGTTGAGATCTGATTTGTGACCCAGGATGTGATCTATTCTGGAGAATGTTCCATGTGTACTAGAGGAGAATGTTGTTGTTGGGATGTTGCTTTGGGATGGAATGTTCTAAATATATCTGTGATGTCCATCTGGCCCAGTGTGTCATTTAAAGCCTTTATGCCCTTGTTGAGCTTTTTGGTTTTTTTTTTAAAGATTTTATTTACTTATTTGACAGACAGAGATCACAGGTAAGCAGAGAAGCAGGCAGAGAGAGAGAGGGTTAAGCAGGCTCCCTGCTGAGCAGAGAGCCCAATGCAGGGCTCGATCCCAGGACCCGGAGATCATTACCTGAGCTGAAGGTGGAGGCTTAACCCACTGAGCCACCCAGGCACCCCCGCTTGTTGATCTTTTGCTTAGATGATCTGTCCATTTTAGTAAGGGAAGTGTTAAAGTCCCCTACTATTATTGTATTCTTGTCGATGTGTTTCTTTGATTTTGTTATTAATTGGTTTATATAATTGGCTACTCCCATGTTAGGGTCATAGATATTTAAAATTGTTAGGTCTTCATGTTGGACAGACCCTTCAAGTATGATATAGTGTCCTTCCTCATCTCTTATTATAGTCTTTGGCTTAAAATCTAATTTATCTCATATAAGGATTGCCACCCAGCTTTCTTCTGATGTTCATTAGCGTGGTAAATTGTTTTCTACCCCCTCACTTTAAATCTGGATATGTCTTTGGGTCTAAAATGGGTTTCTAGCAGACAGCATATTGATGGGTCTTGTTTTTTTACCCATTCTGATACCCCGTGTCTTTTGATTGGGACATTTCATCCTTTTACATTTAGGGTAACTATTGAAAGATATGAATTTAATGCCATTGTATTGCCTGTAAGGTGACTGTTCCTGTATATTGTCTCTGTTCCTTTCTGATCTGTTACTTTTAGGCTCTCTCTGTGCTTACAGGACCCCTTTCAATATATCCTATAGGGCTGGTTTGGTTTTTACAAATTCTTTTAATTTTTGTTTGTCCTGGAAATTTTTTTATCTTTCTTTCTATTTTCAGTGACAGCCTAGCTGGATATAGTATTCTTGGCCACATATTTTTCTTGTTTAGTCCTCTCAATATATCCTGCCAGGCCTTTCTGGCCTGCCAGGTCTCTGTGGATAGATCTGCTGCCAATCTAATATTTCTACCTTTGTATGTTACAGACCTCTTGTCTCGAGCTGCTTTCAGGATTTTCTCTTTGTCATTAAGACATGTAAATTTTACTATTAGATGATGGGGTGTGGACCTTTTTTTTTTTTTTTTATTTTGAGGGGGGTTCTCTGTGTCTCCTGGATTTTGATGCTTGTTCCCTTTGCCAAATTAGAGACATTCTCTACTATAATTTGCTCCAATATACCTTCTGCCCCCTCGCTCTTTCTTCTTCTGGGATCATAATTATTCTAATATTGTTTCATCTTATGGCATTACTTATCTCTCAAATTCTCCCCTCGTGGTCCAATAGTTATTTGTCTCTCTTTTGCTCAGCTTCTTTATTCTCCATCATCTTGTTGTTTATATCACTAATTCTCTCTTCTGCCTCATTTATCCTAGAGCAAGACCCTACATTTTTGATTGCACCTCATTCATAGTTTTTTTTTTTTTAATTCCAACTTGGTTAGATGTTAAATCTTTTATTTCTCCAGAAAGGGATTTTATATCTCCAGAAATCGATTCTCTAATATCTTCCATGTTTTTTTCGAGCCCAGCTAACACCTTGATAATCATCATTCTGAACTCTAGTTCTGACATATTACTAATGTCCGTGTTGATAAGGTCCCTAGCCGTTAGTACTGCCTCTTGTTCTTTTCTTTTGTGGTGAGTTTTCCACCTTGTCGTTTTACCCACATAAGAATAGATGAATGAGAGGACAAAATATTAAAGGGTAGCAATGACCTCAGAAAAATATACAACAAACAAATCAGAAGAGACCTGAAACTGGGGGGAGAAAAAAGGGGAAAAAAAAGAAAAAAATAATATATGCACACATATATATATATATTAGACTGGTGAATAGAACAGAACCACACACTTCATTTTGGGTGTATTTTGGTCTGTTAGAAGATAATACTTCCCAAAATTTTAAAGAAAGAAAAACATATATATACAAAAATAAGGGTAAACACAATGCAATATGACTGTAAAGATGAAATTTGAAAAAGATTCTAAAAAAGGGATTAATAAGAAGTTGGTTGAAAAAAGGAAAAAAAAAGAAGAAATAATGTGATTGGTCTGGAGACTAGAATAAAGCTATGCGCTAGATTTAGGGTATATTTTTATCTAATTAGAAGAAATTTTATCCTAAAATTTTAAAGAAAGAAAAATCTGTATGTATACAAAAAATAAAGTTAAATGCAATGAAGGGATGAAATATGACTATAACAATGAAAATTAAAAAAGCTTTTAAAAAAGTATTGATAAGATAAAATAGTTAAAAACATTAAAATAGGAAAGAGAAAAAATTTAAAAAATAGAAGGAAAAAGTAAAATTAAAAGAATTTAACTTTGAAAGACTAAAAGATCATAGAAAAAAGCCATGAATTCTGTGTTGCTTTCCCCTAGCTCTGGAGTTCTGCAGCTCTCATTGATCAGTGAACTGGTGTTGGCCAGATGTTCTTACTGCTCTGCTGGGGAAGGGCCCTTTTGCAGAGAGTATCAAATGTCTTCGCCTGAGATGGAATTGCACTGCCCTTGCCAGGGGCCAGGCTAAGTCATCCACTCAGGTTTGCTCTTGGTAGTTTTTGTTCCCTGAACCTTTACGTACAGCTTTGGAGGATGGGAATGAAAATGGCGGCTTCCTAATCTAGAGCCCCATGGGAGGCAAGATCTGAGGGCCCCACTCCTCAGTGCACCCTTAGAGAAAAGCAGTCAATGCCTCCCATCTCCCTGGTCTCTGGCCACACTCCGTGCTCACCTGGCCTGTGACTGAGTGTCTCTGTCTCTCTTGCATGGCCCCGTTTGGAGCCTCCAAACCCAGCAGATTCCTGCAGCATACTCCTGTGCCTCTCCTCCTGGAGGAGGAAGAAGGAGGAGGGAGGAGGAAGGAGGGGTCTCTCTGGATCTGCCACTTGTCAGGTCCCTGCTCAAAGAGCAGTGGTCCATCTATGCCTTGGATCATGGTTTAAGGTAACCCTGAGCTCAGACTCCACTCCTCGGCTCCATCTCTTTAGCTGGCTTCCCTTCTCCAATACCTGGGAGCTCTACCACACTCAGACACCCCTGGTCTTTCTGTGACCCTGCGTGTCCTGAGACCTCACTGTCTCCGTGAGAGCTCCACCCCCAGCTTAGCCTCTGGAGTGATGTCCTTCCATGGAGCAGACTTCTAAAAGTTCTGATTTTGTGCTCTCCTGCTCTCTTACTTGCCAGCCCCCTGTGGTCTATTTTCCTGCCACTTCGGATTCACCTCTCCACAAGTCCTACTGACCAAGTGGTCGATTTTTCTTTTCCTAGAATTGCTGCTCTTCTTCTCTTCTATCTCCTATTGAGTTTGTAGGTGTTCAGAATGGTTTGATAACTATCTAGCTGAACTCCTAGGACCTGATGATATTCAGTCTCCTACTCCTCTTCCATCTTGCTCCTTAAATTCCTGTTTCCTATCTTATTTTTAACATTTTTCCATGAAGCATTGTTTTATTAATTTCAATTATACACAGTGATTAAAAAAGACCTAGGAAAAAAAAAAAAAAATCCCATATAGAGGCCCTGGCAAACCATATATAACTGATAGATAAAAATTAACACCAAGACATCAAAGGTGTTAAGTTATTGCTCATGCATTTACTTTTTTTTTGGGGGGGGGTCAGTCTATTATTTTGCAAAGTACAATGAAAAGAGATGGCTCTCTCCTTTCCCTTTTCTCCCCCATTCCATAAAATTGTGACACACATCTGGCCGTCTCTGTTCATGGATTTTACTGTTCAGTTTGCTCAGAAAAGTGAGCATGTCATCACAGTCCAGCCCCCAAGGGGCTCTGGGCAGGACCCTGGGGTGAGTGAGGAATCCAAGAGAGGCTTATCAGAGAAAAACATGGTTTTATGTTCATATATATATGTATATAATATCTATTTATCTATATTTATATTTATATATCTATTATATAATAAATAATAGATATATATATCTATATATATATTTATCTATATATCTATATATGCAAATCTGTTTTATGTACAATAATTGGTTGTATCAAAGAATCATACCAAGGCCTTTTACTGGTAATCTTTCCCAAGACATATCCTTGGGAAAGGTGATATTAGATATTTGCGCACTTCATGGACTACCACACTTGAGACTTTGTGACTGATTTCAGTTTTGAGGCCATGCACACAATTCAAAATATACACAAGCTGGGTTAAGGTGATAAAAGTGGGCTGAAAGAGACCACAGGACTTGGAAGGAGCAATCTGTGTATTTTGCTTGGGAGCCACCAGATGACTAGCAAAGGCTGTGCACAGTCTCAGAGCACTTTTATTGCAGTGTGGGGCACTGCTGAGCACCTACAGTGATTGCACAGCAGGTGGACAGATAGCAGGTAAGACCAGCTGTATGCTTTGCTTTTCTGAGGGATCATTCCTGCTCCACCTCTCTTTTCTTTGCTTCTTGTTTTAGTTTGTAATCTGCTAGGGCAGGCTTGATTCCATCCTTGGCCAGTCTTGGGAGGCACAGCCCTTGGCTATATCTGTGTTCTTGATGGTCAAGGCGTTCCTCTACAGTGTTCCCTTATACCCATTCAGTGGCTAAGGAGCTGGAGGCAGGAGCAGACCCACAGCCTGATGCTTTCAACCTGGTGTCCACAGCTTTACCCTTTCCATCCACTTGAATCTGCAATTTCATTAGGTCACCATATGCTGGAGTCCCCACCAATCTGATTCCACCCTTTTTTACTGCCTTATCAAGGGACCCCACATTTCTAGGATTGTCTTAATGTTCAACAACCTCCTTGTGATCCAGCCGGCCGCAGCCAACAGTTTCCGGGTAGGCAGGTGTGGGCTCCGGGGCAGCAGGACTGATGCCACCTGCTTCAGCCTGCCCGCTCCAGCCGCTGCCATCTTGGGCTTTTGCATTGACTTTCAAAAAATGGGTTTTAAATAAATTAAAGAGGTTATATTTGCTTGTCATGAAGTAATTCAAACAGGACCGTTTTAAAGTTAATATCTTTCAGTGTCCTATGTGTTTTCCCCCAGTCAGGTGGTGTCATTGTTGGTGAGGCTCCGGTCCCGTTTCCCCAGGCTCAGTGAATAAGGGGCCTTTCAGAAACCTTGCTTACGCACACACACACACACACACACACGTGCAGACACTGTGCATACATATCCATCATATCTTTACACACACACACGTGCAGACACTGTGCATACATATCCATCATATCTTTACACACACACACGTGCAGACACTGGGCATACATATCCATCATATCTTTACACACACACACGTGCAGACACTGGGCATACATATCCATCATATCTTT
>NW_019154086.1:97091787-97162019 GCF_002288905.1 Enhydra lutris kenyoni
CTATATATCATATTATTTATACCATTTGTCATATCTTGTATATGATAATCTTTTTAATTTTGACCAAAAAATGGATCACGCGGCGTGTACTCTTTTGTAATTTATCTTTTGCATTACACTGTGGGCATTTTTCCATTTCAATATGATGAATCTACCACATTTATCCTAATGTCTGCAAAGTCGTCCCTTGAGATGTATCCCAATTTATTTCAACAATTCCCAAATGACTGACATTTGTTTTTGGTTCCCAGCTATTAGCAATATACTACAATAAGCATCTTTCTTTGTAGGTATAATCTCTGTGCATTTTGTGGAGAGCGTATATGTAGGATAAATACCTAGGAATGGAATTCCTGGACCAAAGATCTATGCATATGAATTCTGAGAAATATTGGCAAAGGGAAAGAGGCTGCATATGTTTATTCTCTCACTAGCACTGTGGGAAAGGATTTTATTATCCATGTTTTTACCAATTGTTAGGCTAAGCCAAACCACAGAGGGCTGGTCTGGCTTTGAAGATTGGCAATGGAACTCTAATCAATTTTGCTTTTATTTCAGATTGCCGATGAGACAGCAAACAAGCAGGGCAAGGGATAGTCCCTGGACCAGAGGTTCTCAAAGTGTGGTCCCTGGCCCAGAAACAGCATCATTACCTAGGAACTTGTTACAAATGCCTGTTCTCAGGTCCCACCCTCGACCTCCTGAATCATAAATTCTCCAGGCAGGACCCAGCAATCTTCCGTGTTTTAACAATCCCTCCACGTGATTCTGATATTTGCCAAAGTTTGAGAAGCACCACCGTAGAGCTTGATCAAAGTGAGGATACAGTTTCCCAGTGCATTCTTTATGCCTCTTGGAGTTGAACCTGGAATTCTCTGGTTCAAGCTGAAGGTGCCCCAGGCTACATACTCCCTGTAAATTATACCATTTGTGTGGGACAGGGGCCAAACTGGCACTCAGTGAATAATTGTTCTCATAAAAGGCAACCTCTGCTGCCCGATAGTTACAAAGCTTAGTGTCCTATTTCTTAGAGCATTAGGAAGCTACACTGGACATGGCCAAATATTAACAAAATTTTGGCTTCTTATCTGTCTGAAAAATGGCACCTCATTCCTATTTTATATTAATTTCTTTAATTATAAGTGAAGTTTAGCATCTTTTCATTTTATAGGCCATTTGCACTTCTTTTTACCCTTATTTCCTCTTCATGTTATTTGCTGTTTTCTATTGGTTGGCTGCCTCTTTATTACCTTATAAGCAATTTTAATTTTAAGGAAATTAGCACCTTGTCATTTGTGTTTTTCTCCAGTTTGTGATATATCATTTGAATTTAGTTACAGTAAATTTTTGCATTGCAGATAGTTAAAAGTTTTATGTAGTCAAACTTATTAGTTTTTAGCTTTCTGAATTTTGAATATTATGAAAGCTTAGATAGGTCTTCCCAACTGTAGGATAGTTAAAAAAAAACCCTCATATTTTCTTCTAAACTTTATGGTTTTATTTTTAGTATAGCTCTTTGATGTAAGTAGACTTTATTGTACTTAGGAGGTGAGGTATGCATGTAAACATATTTTCCAAAAGCTTAAAAGTTATCCCAATATCATTTTTTAAAAAATTTTATTTATTTATTTGACAGAGACAGAGATCACAAGTAGCAGAGAAGCAGAGAGAGGGAGGGGGAAGCAGGCTCCCTGCTGAGCAGAAAGCCCGATGTGGGGCTCGATCCCAGGACTCTGGGATCAAGACTGGAGCCGAAGGCAGACGCTTAACCAACTGAGCCACCCAGGTGCCCCCCAGTATCATTTATTTAAGTACTTTGTCTTTTCTCCAATGATCTGAAATAACCTATTAATCATATCAAAGTAAGAATGTATATTTGGAACTATTTCTAGGGCATAGTCTATTAATTGATATTGTCATTAATTTGTAGTTCAATTTGGGAGGGAAAAAAAAGACGTTCAGTACAAAATTTTCCTAACCAAGAACAGAATATATCTTTTTATAGTTACCCATTTTCTTTTTCTTTTTTTCCCCCTTTTTTCCTCAGGAGTGACATGAACTTTCTCCATAGGTGTTGCATATGTATTTTATAAACTCGTGAATTAAAAATAATTTTTATTGAAGATAGTTGACACAAATGTTACACTAGTTTCAGGTGTAGAGTGTAGTGATTCGGCAAGTCTATCCATTACGCTCTTCTCCTCACAAGTGCATCTACCATCTGTCAGCATGCAATGTTATTACAATACCGTTGACTATATTCCTCTTTTATTCCTGTGATTTATTCATTCCATCCCTGGAAGCCTGTCTCTCCCACTCCCCTTCCCCCATTGTGCCCATCCTTTGATCACTCTCCCCTCTGGCAACCATCAGTTTGTATATTTGTGAATTTTTAAAAGTGATGTTTTCCTCTATTATGATTTTTTTACATTATTTGCATGTGTAGTAAAGCTCGATATCCTTACGTATTACTTTCATAACCAGTCATCTGACTGAATTGTCATATTATTTCTGCTAGTTTTTGGAGGATTCTTACAGGTTTTTCAAGTTTACAATAATCATCTACAAAGAATATAGAGCATCCTAGCTATGAGATCAGACTTTTATTATGGAATTTTTGTTGTGGAATATGACCTTCTTTCTAGTTTCCTGCTTTAAAAAAATACCACTTTCAATGAATATAACACAAATTTGACAATTTTAAGTTGGCAATTTTGAGTTTTGACAAGTGCATACAGTTTTATTTTGTGTAATTACATAAAAATAGTTTTATAAGTTGTATTTTTAAAAAATGTTTTATTTATTTATTTGACAGAGAGAACACAAACAGGGGAGCAGCAGAGGGAGAGGGAGATGCAGATTCTCGGTTCAGCAGAGAGCCTAACATGGGGTTCCATCCCAGGACCCCAGGATCATGACCCCCGCTGAAGTCTGACTCTTAACCAACTGAGCCACTCAGGTGCCCCATAAGTTGTATTTTTGTATAATTACACAAAAACATAGTTTATATTACTATCGTGTTATTACCACCACAATCATGGCATAGAACGTATCTATCACTCCAGAAAGTTCCCTCTGCCTCCTTTCTTGCTTCTTCTCATGTCTGGCCCCTGGCAATCCCTAAATGGCTTTTAGTCATTGTAGTTTTGCCCTTTCTAGAATTTTGTATGAATGGAACAATATAATATGCAGTCTTTTTTTGTCTGAACTTTTCCATTTGGTATTCCATCAAATGGATATACAACACATTTGTTTATATTCACCAGTTGATGGACACTTGGGTTGTTTGCAAATTTTTGGTTGTTAACGGAAACAGTGGTTGTGAACATTCAAATGCATGTCTTTGGGCATATGTTACTATTTCTCTTGTGTAAATGCTTAGGAGTGAGATTGCTGAGTTTTATGGTAAGAGTGTATTTCCACTTAAGAAGAAACTGCTTAACTGTTTCTCACATGGTTGTACCATTTTATATTTCTATCCACAGCATATGAATGAACTGGTTGGTCCACATTCTCACCAGCATTAAGTATTATACATTTAAAAAAAATTCTTTTGCCTTTTTGTGGTATGTGGTTTCAGTATGCATTTTCCTGGTGACTAATGATATTGAGCATCTTTGTATATTCTCACTTACCTATTTTATTTGGTGAAGTATTTTTTCAAAAAATTTTCCCAATTTTTTAATTGGATTGTTTACCTTACTGAGTCATAAAGCTCCTTTAGATTTTCTCCCAACAAATACTTTATCAGCTGTATGTTTTGCAAATACTTTATCCCAGTCTATGACTTGCCTTTTTATTTTCCTTACAGTATCTTTTGAAGAGCAAGGTTTTTCATTTTTGAAGTCTAATTTACACTCTTTTTTGGTTTTGTGGTTTATGTTTTTATAGAAATCTAGTGTAATTAGAGGTATAAAAAACATTTTCTCCTATGTTTTCTTCTACAAGTTAAAAAAAAATCAACTCTTACATTTAGGTCTATCCTTTTTGAGCTAAATTTTGGATGTGGTGTGAAGAGGAGTTTGACATTCCCTCTTTTGTTTTTGTATGTGAAATCCAACTTTTTGGCACTATTTGTTGAAAAGAATATCCTTTCCACCCTGAAACACATTGGTACCTTTACACATTGGTAATCAGTGAGCTATATATGTATGTAGGTCCATTGCTGGACTCACTGCTTTGCTCCATAGATTTTTTTTTTCTTTTTTAAAAATGTTTATTTATTTTTTAAAGTTCTTTTCAGTGTTCCAGAATTCATTGTTTATGCACCACACCCAGTGCTCCATGCAATATGTGCCCTCCATAAAACCCACCACCAGGCTCACCCATCCCCCACCTCCTCCCCTCCATAGCCCTCAGTTTGTTTCTCAGAGTCCACAGTTTCTCATGGTTCATCTCCCACTCCGATTTCCCCCATAGATTTTTATGTCAATACCAGACTCACTTGGTTACTGTAGATTTATACTGAGTCTAAGTGTACACACAATACTAAGTAGGAGTTTAAAACTTCCAATTTTGGTATGCCTGGTGGTGCTGTTGGTAAGCATCCCGCTCTTGGTTTTGTCTCGAATCCTGAGATTGAGCCTGATGTTGGGCTCGGTGCTTCTCTCTCCTCCCTCTGACCCTCATGCTTCTGCTTTCTCTCTCCTCCCCCTCCTCCTCTCTCTCTCTCTCTAAAATAAGTACAGTTAAATCTAAAAAAAAAGAACTTCCAATTTTGTTTTTCTTTTTTTTTTTTAAAGATTTTATTTATTTATTTGACAGAGAGAGTGAGCACAGACAGACAGAATGGCAGGCAGAGGCAGAGGGAGAAGCAGGCTCCCTGCTGACCAAGGAGCCCGAAGTGGGACTTGATCCCAGGAAGCTGGGATCATGACCTGAGCCGAAGGCAGCTGCTTAACCAACTGAGCCACCCAGGCGTCCCTGTTTTTCTTTTTTGAAAGGCTTCCAACTTTTTCTTTTCCTTGGCTTTTCTAGGTGTTTTACATTTCTATATGAATTTTAGAATCTGCTTGTAATTTATTAAAAAACACATTTTGGAATTGTGTCAAATCTATAAATCAATTTGAGGAGAATTGGTCTCTTATTTTAACAGTGTTGCATTTTTTGATTGATGAACATGGTATATTTCTCCATTGCTCTAGTCTTTTTGAATTCCTATTTAGTAGTTTTCCTTCTCCAGGTTTTATGTAGATAGATTTATTGGATTGAGGAGGTTCTGTTTTATTTCCAGTTTGCCTTATTTCTATCACAATTGGGTGTTGAAGTTTGTAAAATACTTTTTCTCTGCATCCGTTGAGATGATCATGTCATTGTTCATTTTTGGTCTGTTAATATATGATGGCTCACATTTTTTTTCCTAGTGTTAAACCAACCTTATGTTACTGTGAAAGAATTGCTAAAGGAACCTCTTCAGACAGAAGGGAAATATCAGAAGGAAACTTGGAATATCAGGAATAAATAATATCTTTTAACTCCTAATATAAAAGATTAGGAAATTAGTGTATTTGTACTTTTCTCCAGATCCCCTTTCCCCATCCTTGCCCGTTTTCCTTAGATCTATGCTTGCTTATATGTTTCAATGTTTATGCATTTGGATAATTTTCAGCCTTCTATATTTTAATCAGTTCAGTGTAAATTACAAACACTTTTATGCCATTAATTCTTTCTTTCTCAGTTCTTTTGGTTATAGTACTTGTTTGATGAGAATTTATCATCAAGTAATTTTTTCCAAGAAGGGCTATTTATAAACTTCTTGGCTCACAATTTTTTTTTTTTTTTTTTTTTTGGTACTGGTGTGGCTGTGAAGAAATCTGAGGCCATTGTGATTTTCCTCCTTGGTAGGTAAATTGCTTTTTCTGATTGAATGTTCATATAATTCTATTTTTATTCTTAAAGGTAAGCAGCTTCACAAGGATGTATCATGTTGATGACTACCGCAAATTATTTTACCCTAGAATATGGTATACCCCTTTGAGCCCCAGATTCCAGTCTCCCTTTATTTCCGAAATGTGTTTTATTTAATATTTGAACATTATTTTCGGATCCATTCATTTGACTTCCTTCATTGGTGAAGCTTGCATCTTGGCTCTATTTGGTCTGTCTTCCATATCTATCTTTCTAATTTTCTTTGTTTCTTTGTCCTTTGTCATTTAAGTTTCTGGATTTTTATAAGCCTTTCTTTTAAAAAACAGTTTTATTATATTGTCTTGTGTTTCTATATCTTTTTTATTTCTATGGTGTTTGTTTTGTTAACTTTTATTTCTTTTGTGGACTCTGCCAGCTCATATTCACCACCTTTCTTATGTCCTTTTTTTTTTTTTTAAAAGATTTTATTTATTTATTTGACAGACAGAGATCACAAGTAGGCAGAGAGGCAGGCAGAGAGAGAGAGGAAAGGAAGAAGGCTCCCTGCTGAGCAGAGAGTCTGTCCTCCTTAATTTCATATCCCTCCTCATGAAAATCTTCTTTGGATATAATTTCTGCCCCCTCTTTAACTTCTCTGAGAGTGTAGAGAATTATTTATCTTTTTTTTTCTGTTTCTTGTGGTAATTCTTCTGATGTATATTCCCATGTATATACATTTAAATGTTTCCCCTCTTTGTTCAAAAGAACTATACAAGTAATAAACGTTATTGATTGATTGAGAGAGAGAGAGCTCACAAGCATGAGCGAGGAGTGGCTGAAGGAGAAAGAGAGAGAGAGAGAAAATCTTAAGCAGGTTCCAGGATCAGCACTGAGCAGCCTGGGGGTCTTGATCTCAGGACTCTTGAGATTATGACCTCTATGGAAATCAAGAGTCAGGCGCTTAACAGATTGAACCACGCTGTCGCCTCCAAGTGGTCAACTTTATGTGCTGTAGTATACTGTTGCCAGTTCTCTTTTTTCTTTTTTTAAAGATTTTATTTATTTATTTGACAGACAGATATCACAAGTAGGCAGAGAGGCAGGCAGAGAGAGAGAGAGAGAATGGGGGAAGCAGGCTCCCCGCTGAGCAGAGAGCCCGATGCGGGACTCGATCCCAGGACCCTGGGAACATGACCTGAGCCGAAAGCAGAGGCTTTAACTCACTGAGCCACCCAGGCGCCCCATTTCTCTTTATGTGATATTGAGAGCAATCCCTGGATGGGAGAGCTAGAAATTTGACATGGATTAGAGGAAGATTGGATCTAGATGGCAGAAGAGACACAGGGCTGTGCATGCTTGTGGAAGGCAGAGGGTTGGTGCTAGCATGTGACTTCTCCCTGAACTGGCAGGAGAAAATGCCTGAGTGTGAAGGGAGGGACAGGGCTGGTCTAAGTAGCAAGACCTCTGGTAGCTTACCTGAATGAGGTTCATCCATACAAGCGAAGCTCTAGGAAACCATGTTCACAGTATCATCAAGTATACCTTTGCTTTAAGTGGCCATGTTATTTTACCTTGGTTAAGTAAACACTTGTCACCATGGCAAAAACTTGTCTGAGTGTATCAGTTTTGCTGCTTGATATATGTTCATTTCAACAAAAAATCAAACAATAAAAATATAGGTAGTAAAACAAAGTTCCTTTTTACTTTCTCCCAGTGCTTCACCCCGTTCCTAAGAAGTAATTACTGTTTAATGCATTGATATCTACTTGACCTTTTCCTGTGTGTGTGTTTACACTTAAGAATTTTCTTTTTTTACTAATATATCTTGGTTATCCTTTTATGCTAGTACCTATTTTTCTACTACAAAAATGACTTTCTGTTCTATTGTTTATCTAATCATTTACTATTCTTGTCCAGACATCTACCCTAAAATGCTACAATGAACAGTCTTATATGTGGATACTGAGTGTGTCTGTTGCATGTTATCCTAGAAGTGGATTTTGTAGGTATAAGAAAATGCACAAGTAGAGTTTTGATAAGTACTGAAAAATTATACTTCAAAAAGTCTGCTCCAATTTTTCTCACTAATGAGTCTGTTTTCCTACACACACTTTTGTCAGAATACAATATTACCCTGCTTTTTCATTTTGTCCATTAGGTAAGTTTTTTAACTCATTATTTAAAAAATTTGCATATTCCAAATTATAGTAGAAGTTCAGCATATTTAAAAAATATTCATAGATACATATTTCCTTTCTGAATTTGTTTTTGTTAGGCTTTTTTTTTTTTTTTTTAGTCTTTATTGATTTCTAAGGGCACTTTTTTCTTTTTCTTTCTTCTTCTTTTTTTTTTTTTAGAGAGAGAGAGAGCATGTGTGGGCAGTGTGGAGGAAAAGGGAGGGGAATGTGGAGAAGAGTAGGGGAGGGACAGAGGGAGAGTGAGAATCTTAAGCAGGCTCCATGCTCAGTGTGGAGCCCAACTTGGGACTTGATCTCACAAACCTGAGATCATGAGCTGAGCTGAAATCAAGAGCCAAATGCTTAACCAACTGAGCCACCCAGGTGCCCTGTCTAGGGGCACTTTATATTGGTTATTAATACCTATCTGTCATAGATGTCAGAAATTTTGTCTCCCAGTCAGTATTTCATCTTTGAATTTTAAAGTATTTTTTTAAGTATTTACAGTATTTAAAATATTTAATTTTTAAAATCTTTTCATTTTATGACTTTCTTGTCTTTGCTTATGAAAGTATTCCCTACTTAAAGATTAAGACATAAAGTTCTTCTGTGTTTTTCCTAATATTTATAGAATTTTTAATACCTTTTATGTTTTATTGAGCTTAGTTTTTAATCTTTCTGTAAATAGCTAGCCTGTTATTCCAACATCATTTATTGAATTGCTGGTCTTTTCTCTCCTGATTTGAAATACCACATGATTTATCTTTTCATATTTGTCTATTTATTGATTCTTGGAACAATGCCACACTATTTTTCAAATTTAGAGTGGTCCAGAAAGCCCCTCCTCATTTTTCTTTTTAAAACTGTACTAGCTATTTCATGTCATTTTATTGTATTTTATTTCATTTCATTTAAACATCCTTTAATGATTTTGATTAAAAATTTTATCAAATTTATTTATAAATTTAGAGAGATCTAATATTCAAAACTAAGAGAAACATAGTTTGCTTTTCTATTACTTTAGAACCTTTTTTACTTTGTTCAATAAAATTTTACAGCATTCTTCATAAATGTGCATCTCTTGTTAAACTTAGTTATGAATATGTTATTGGCTATTATGGGATATTTGAGTACATGCTATTTAGTTATTTCAGATCTAAAAAAAACCCTATTAATTCTTATATGTTGATCTTGTACCATCTAACTAATTCTGTTTGTTCTAAAATTTTATTAATAGACTGTCTTGTGTGTCCTAGATGGGCATTCACATTGTTAGATAATAATAATTTTGTCTTTTTCTTTCTAATGTTTATACTATTTTTTTTCTTCTAATATTTTAAAGTTTTTTTCAGTTAAAATTTTTCCCCTGTAATAGGTATTTATTGAGTTCGGAGCATCAAGTTCCTTAAATACTTAGTGTTTCTTGTTTGCTCTTATTTGTGGTTGAGATTCTAGATTGAACAGTTCGTTGCTGTTAGAGTATATTTTCTCAAGCTAAGTGAGGATCCCTGTTTGGCAGTTGATGCAAACTCATCACCCTGGTGAGTCTACAGGAGAAGAGGACCAACACGTGGCTAAGAAGGTATAAAGGAAATTTGACTTTTGGGAATGAGGCTCCCAGTATCTGTTGGCAGACAGAGACTCTTTCTTTTGCTCAGTAGCCACTCCGGTCGTCTCTCCCACCTGAGCTGTAGAAAGGAGTACTCATAACTCTCCTCAGGGGGGGGACAGATGCGAAGGAATGAGGAATGGGCAGAGCAATGGCGGCGGGAATTGGCTGTCTTATCTGTGCCACTCTTCAGTTAATTACCTAGAACAGTCACATGCTTCTTCCTGCCTTCATTGCCTCTGACTGTGGTATTATTCTGGAGTTCTTGTGGGAAAAACCACGGTTTGGGATGTTTTATTTGTCTTCTGAGAGGGGTTCCTCAGCTCTTTTGGGATATGTTGCTCATCTGTTTGTCATCGCTCTATCACTTCTAGAAGCCCTACACTTTTCTGGTCGGCTGGTAAACCTTATTTCCAGTGTTGTTATAAATTTGCTAATTTATTTCCTTTTTGAAGGGAGTGTTGGACTGTATTTTTTCACAGACTTCATGTTAGATCCTTTTTGATGAATTCTTATTCCTGATTAGGTACAGTGTCATCCAGGCCCACTAATTTTCTCAAGAACTGAGTGGAGGGGGGCAGGGAGTAACTGCAAGCAGCACTTTACTCACTATTTTATAAAAAGGTTTTTTTCTTGCTTTAACGAGGCTCATTATATAACATGTTGAAACACAGAAAAATAAAAGGAAGAAAAGAATCATTCATAATTCTATTATGACAATTACAATTAATATTTGGATATGTTAACTTTGAGTCTTACACTTAAACATATTTTACCATTCTTGTGATTATATTTTCTCTAGCGCATTGTGTTTATTTTTCAATTAACATCTTACTACATGTTTCTTATACTATTTGAAGCAATCAGGATTAAATCCATACTTTAATAATGTCATAAGATACAAACAAATGCATCCTCCAAATGTTCTATTTCCCGGTGTAGGGCTTTTGGGTCAGTTGGTATTTGGCTATTTTATTTTTAAAAAGGAAGGGAAGGAAATTTTATTTATATACTTTTATTATTTGTTTTTTGAGATAAAAGTTATAGCAACATGTATGGATCCTAAGTGAATAATTTAATGAGTTTAGATAAATGCATATACCCAAGTAACCGTGATCCCAACCAGATAAAGAATACTTACTTGACTCATTTTAATAACCCAGTGATAATTACCTATAAGAAACTTCCCCCTGTTTGGATTATTTAGGATTATTTACTTAGGTTATGTTCCTGGAAGTGAAATAATGTTGCCTCCTCTTACGAAATTTTGGTGGACTTTTTAACCAAAATGTTTTTCAAGGAGTTGGATCAATTATCTGTTCCCACCAGGCCATGGAGTGTGCCAACATTATCCAGTTGTTTCTCTGTGGTCTTCTTGACACTCTGATCAGCCCCACCAAAGGAAAGTTCCACTATTTCTTCCTGAAAGCAAATTGTGACTTTGTCATGTCAGTACCTACCTCCACCCAACCATGATTCTGTGTTTAAGTGTGTGTGTATTTATGTATAAGAAATTGCCATTTCTGCTTTTAGTGATTCCAACTATTTTTAATTTCTTGAGGAGCTTCCATACTGTTTTCCAGGGTAGCTGTACCAATTTACCTTCCCATCGACAGTGCAAGAAGCTTTTCTTTGCTCTACATCCCCATCAACACTTGTTAACTCTTGTCTGTTTGCTAAAAGAAATCTCAATAGGTGTAGGGTGATATCTTTCTGTGGTTTTGATTTGTGTTTTCCTGACGATGCAGGCTGATTGGAAGCTGGACCCTCAGGCAGAGGCTGGAACAGTATGCAGTCAGTCTCCTTCTTGGGAGAAACTGGGAATTGGGCACTTGCCTGATGTCTTTGTGCTGGGCCCAGGGGTAGGGCTGCAGGGGGATGGGGGTGCTCCTACATGGTTAAACACTGCTTCGTGGTTTGTTATGGTCCTGTGGGATTCAGTGCAAGTCCCCTTGGCTTTCTGTGCTAGGTCAGGTGACTGCTGTAAAAGTCAGAGGACTAGATGTGTGGATAAGCTTTTCCAGGGAGAAACTGGAGACTTGGTTTTATTGTCAGGAGTGCACCAGCATGGGGAGAAAGGCAAGAACTCACCAGCTCACTCAGGCTCTGGGGAGCATCCGGTCATTACCTTGATGCATGCTTAGAAGCTGGGCTCTTCCGCAGGAGCTTGTGAATTATGCAGTCAAATCCTTGAAAGGAAAGCCTGGGAGGTGAGCGTTATTGCCTGCTCTCTGCAGGTAGCCATGCTGCTTTGTTAGCCAAGGTCCCTTGGGACCCCTGAGTGAAAGCCCTGCTGACTCTCAGAGCCGAGTGATTTGGGGCCTTCTGTCTGGTGGAAGTCTTCTAAGTTGGGGAGCTAAATATGGGGTCCAAGCCCCTTTCTCCTCAGGAAGAAGCTGGGAGTTGGTTGTTCCCTCCCACCTGTACGTCATTATGCTGGGTGTGGGGTTTATGGCAAGGATTCTCAGCCTTTCCTACTTGTTGTGATATGGGTATTTTTTGAGTAGTCCCATATGTCGGGGTCACTCAGTTTCTGAATTTCTCTCAGTGGGAATTTTTCCAGTATAGCTGTACATTTGTAGGAGGAGGGAAATTTAGGAGCCTCCTTTGTCTAGAATAGTGGACAACCTCCTTGTTCTAAAATAGTAAATAAATGTTTTTGACTAAGCGAGCTATAGGGGGACAGGAATTGAGATCTGGACTGGAAGATATAACTTACTTCAATTTATTGGGAAAACACATCAGTTTAGCATTTGTCCTTTTAAGAAAGGAGCTAACATTGGAGACAAAAAGCACACTGCTGGGGAAGTTCAAAAACTGATACATTTCTGTGGGATATCCTTGTTCAACTTCCAAATCACCCTGGATCAGGACAGTAGAGGTGGTTTAAAGTAGAAACACATAGGTTGGTGGAGAGGTATGTCTTCTGTAACTGCTGCAGATGTACAGGAAAATGGGATGGCATCTCCCTGTAGTACTTCAGCTACGCCTACGGCAAACTTCCTGTTGCTTTAACCTCTTGATTTTTGATATCTATATTAAGCAAATATTTATTAAAATATTTTTTTAATAAATAAATTAAATTTTTAATAAATAAATTAAATTTTTAATTAATAAATAAAAGAGCTGCAGCTCTTCATCTGCTAAAAGGGTAGATTCTTGAGGTGAGGATTCACAGCCACCCCTGCTTTTTTTTTTTTTTTTAAAGATTTTATTTTATTATTTATTTGACAGAGATCACAGGTAAGCAGAGAGGCAGGCAGAGAGAGAGAGGAGGAAGCAGGCTCCCTGCTGAGCAGAGAGCCTGATGCGGGGCTCCATCCCAGGACCCTGAGATCATGACCTGAGCCGAAGGCAGAGGCTTTAACCCACTGAGCCACCCAAGCGCCCCGCCACCCCTGCTTTTAAAAAAATTTTTAAAGGGGTGCCTGGGTGGCTCAGTCATTAAGTGTCTGCCTTCGGCTCAGGTTGTGGTTCCAGGGTCCTGGGATTGAGTCCTCACCAGGCTCCCTGCTCTGTGAATCTGCTTCTCTTTCCTTCTGCCTGCTGCTTCCCCTGTTTGTGCTCTCCCTCTCTGTCAAATAATAAATAAATAAAATCTTTAAAAAGAAAATTTTGGGAGAGAGAGAGAGTGAGAGACGGAGCGCTTACGTATAGGTGTGGGGGGAGGGGCAGGGGAAGAGAAAATCTCTAGCAGGCTCCATGCCCAGTGTGGGTCCCACTCGGGGCTCCATCTCAGGACCCAGAGATCATGACCCTGAGCCAAAACCAAGAGTCATTGTTCAACAGACTGAGCCTCCCAGGTGCCCCACAGTGTCCCCCCACCTTTTTGATGGCTGTCTAATATTTGCTAATCTTAGTGGTGTGTGTGTGTGTGTGTGTGTGTGTGTGTGTGTGTGTGTGTGCTTTGCATCTTATACAACCATCTCAGCAACACATGTAGTTTTTGTTTATTTATTTTCCAGCTTCCTTTTTATGCCCTTCCACTATCACAATTTAAATATACAAAACTCTGTGCAAGATATGGTCATTATATTTGCTAGCTCTTCTATGATGTTTATAAAATATGTCAACACCCTATAGTGAATTGGCATTGTTTTGCTGTCCTACTTGCTATTAAAGAAATAAAACAAATGTCCCCAAGCAAATAATCTAACTCATTACCGTTCAGTAACATTTCGGAGATGGAAAATTTATGAATGATAAGAGTGGAGCATAAGAGGAGGATGTACTATCTTACCTCACAGCCTGGGACTCATCCTGGGGGACAGTGGAGGTAGTCACAGGCCCCCCCATCTTCTGCGTACCCTTTCACTCTCCACCTGCACTGTTCACCTGAATACATTAGTCTCGAGGAGAGGGAGAGGAAAGCAGAGTGTGCACCTGCAATGTAGTGTGACTGCTGCAGCTTGGTGAGAGGTTGCCAGGGAAGCAATTAAAAAAAAAAAGGTGGGGAAGGGGGATTGTCAAGGTTTGGCTCCTTGTGAAATTTGCCTGTCAGAACAGATGATGCATTTGGGCATAACACTCTCCCAGTTTCTTCTTCTGGCAGTTTTCTCCCTCATTTTCAAGGCTTTCAGAATTTTGCTGCAACTTATCCGTTTAAGGGGCTTTCCCCTTCACATCTTTCTCTGTTGAATGTTAGTCCTGAGAGGTGAGAGATGATGTTTAAAAATCTACTCAGGACTGCTTTGCTTAGAATCAGGTCAGCCAGACAGCAAGCCCTTCCAGGATCTGCCCTCACTCCCCTCCCTCAATTTGAGGGCAATTTGTCTAAAATTGGAAGAGGGTTTGATATTATTCAACACACTTGGGTTAGGCTAGCTCAGAGGGCAGTTGGCTGTTTCTGGGAATGGCCCGTGGAATGACATTAATTTTGAGGGTGCAGAGCGGGCAGGAAAATGTAATATGGAAATGATTATGATATACTGTCCATGGAACTACCTGGTCTCCTAGAATTTGGGGGATGTTTCTGTTTGGCATAGGGGGTGAGTATTTAAGATTAGCAAGTGAAATATTCACCCAGGAGAGTTCATTTGCAAAGGTCATCATACTGACATACATTGTATTGTTCTTCTGCCATTTTAATCCTTACCACTTTTTGGAGGAAGTAAATACTTATTAACCTTATTTTATAGGTGATGGCACTGAAGCTCGGAAAAGTCACACATATGATAAGTGATGGCCTCTGAATGAAATCTGGAGCTCTAACTCTGGTGTATAGATTTTTCTAGTATCTAATCTCCCAAGGAGGGGGGAAAAATCCATCTCTAAAGTACATGGCCTTGCTTTCTGTGAAGAAGTGGATAACAAGGGGCAGGGTGGGGGTGGGTGGAAGCATTATTTATATATACAGAGGGAGGGAGTGCTTTTTTAGATTTGGAGTCTCTGGTGTAAATAGAGCCGCTTCCTTGATTTTATTTCATAGTTAAATGGTGCTAGTGAGTGAAATAAAGGCTCCATTCCAGGATCTCGTCTCTAATTCCCTGCCATAAGCTCTAAAACAAAGGGGACTTATCATTTGCCTTAATAGACTGTGCTATGTATGTACCCAGAGAGAGCAAAATTCCAATTAAAAGAGTATTGATTGCTCATAAATTAATGCCAACGTTTCAAAATCAATAGTCACTGAACTCCTTTCAATGATTTTTATTCTGAGCCCTCTTGGCTCTAGTATTTTGCTTATTAAATGTTCCACTGTAATTGTATGCCCAATTAACATGGATCATTCTTTTGCTATTAACATACAGTTTTCGATTTTAGTCTAGTTAGCACAGCTAATCATTGCAGATGAAAGTCAGTGGAATCTTCCAAACTCCAGTGCCTTCTTCCCTCACCTGCTCCCAGAGATAATTTATATGCCTTCATTCCTCTGAGCCCAAAGCAGGTAAACATCTTCAGTTAACCTGAACAGAAAAATAGGAATTCTGTGGAATAGAAAAAAAAAAACACAGAAAAATAAAGCAGAGAACATGACCTATGTCATAGGGAAGTTATGGCTGGATCAACAGGGGATATAATTTCATTGCCTGTGAGGCAAAATCATCATCAAAATGTGCTTGGGACACAGGCCACTGTACCTCTGTGAGGGATTCCCCTAGAGCGCCATGCTAATTAAATCTGAAAGGGAGACATATTGGGAAACTACCAGGGGTCATGCTGGAGTCTGACAGCAGAGTGAGAAGAGTTGGGTGTGTTCAAGGAACCCATTTCAGAAGACAGATGTGATCACCGTGTGAGGCTGAGGTGAAATTGATCTTCCAGTTCAATGGCTGGCCTGGGACTGTGAAGTAACCTGTGGCCAATAAAGATATTTTTGTGACTCATGTTAACCCTTCTGACTCCAAGGATTTCACCCTGTATGGGCCCATTGGTGTCATAGCCAAGGTCCATTAAAGATAAGCAACTGTGTAGATTCCGTCTTCTTTGGCACTTCTGTTCTGAAGAGAATTGCTCATTTATTTAACTAATGTCTGCCTTCTGCATTAAGTGCTCTTTGATGGCCTGGCAGGTGTGGGAGAGCAGGCAAAATTCTAGCTGTACAGTATATCAACTGGAAACATGCCTTCGGGACCGGGAGGCTCAGATTCTAATCCCGGCTCTGTCACAAATTGGTTGCAAGTCCTTTAATTTCTCTGTGTTTGTTTGCTTCTCTATGAAGAAAGTTGTACCAAGTAATGGTATCCCTTCCAGGTCAAAAATGTGTCCTACGCTAGGATCTAGAATAGTATCCTCCAACTGTTTTGTTCATGTACTCCCTAAAAGAATTTTGAAAAGGTATGTGCCCCCACATTTTTAAGTCCACATGTCATAAGTTTAATTAGTTACAAAAGATGTAATTTTCGCCATATTGTATATTGCATAAGAGTTTTTAATATATTTTTATCAAAACTGAAGCTGTGAATTTAGCTCATTCAGTGTATGTTACATGTTGCAGCAACATCTCATTAACAAAGCCAGTTCTTATTGTCAAGTCATTCAGTCAGACCACTTGTTTTCCATCAGAAGAGAGTCTGGCTTCATTTTTTCATTCATATAAATTTGATATCATGCATCCTGATGACAAACTCATTTTTGGATACTAATTCTAGGATGATTAACTAATTAGATACTCAGAAAATGAGTGGGTTAGGTAGCTTCAGTAGGGAGCTTTGCCATGAATATTTCTTAATTTGTACTTAAAGGACTGGCCCTCAAGAACAATGTGTTCTCCAGTGCATTCTTTTGTTTGGTGCCAGGAAGGCTAGTCAGCTATGGGGCAAGGTACCATTGTAGGTCTCAGCATGAGTGAGAAGAATGCCTTTCTTTTGTAAAGTGGGAGAACAGTGATCATGAAGTGAGTGGTAGTAAAGAACAAGAAGCCTGCAGGCATGTCGTCAGGCAAATTTATTTTTGAAAGGAGGCATATGGAAGTTGAGGGTCTGGAAATGGATTCACTTAAAACCTCCATGTTGCTATCTGCTGGGAAGTCTTCATGTAGTCCTACTAAGAAGTATACAACCCAGATGTTCAAAGGAGGGGCAGAGGGTATGACACTTTCCATTGTTACTTTATGTCATCATTTCAACAGGTCCAGTATCACAAGGACTATCTTTTGTAAAGGTCAGCACCTCCAAACATGACACATACTCTCCTTTGAAATGAATTGTTCATTACCTGACTTTCTATGATCAGATTTCCAGGTTTTCTCATTAGGATATTGTTTACCTTATCATCTACCATGTACTTCTAGCACCTATGTGCTTCTCAGAATAGAAAATATGATTCATACACATTCAACTTTTCCAGAAATCAGAATGTCTAGCGGCAGAGTAAGGTGTTGATTAAAAGGAATGATTTTGGAATTATTTGCCCTGGGTTTGAATTTTGCCTCTGTAGGTTTACTTGTGTAAGCAGGCTCAGCTTCAGCTTTCTTATCTGTTAAATTAGGAAAATATATTTCTAAGTGTTTATTCTGTTTTCTCCATTTGTCCTCTCGCCCCCACTCCCACATCCATTGTTTGATCTCTGCTCTGATTGATTCTTTGGAGGCACATCCCTGCAGGTTACATCACGAGGGCTCCCTTTCGCATTAGTTAGCTTCCTTGTTGCCAAAGAGAGACACTGGTAGAGACCAGAGGATGAAGGAAGAGAGAGATCAGGTGTTTCTTCGAGGCTCTCTTTCTACTCTGGGCCATAATTCATGCAATGGTTGGGTTCCTCAACTATAACTTCTGCTGATGATCCTAGCTTAGTATTTCCCAATCTAATTCTCTAATGCCCTCCTACCCTGTTGTGCCTTTCACCCTATGAGTGGTAAAGTTTTCACAATATTTCTGATCTCTGACCAGAGAGATGAGAATGAACTTTTACTCAATTAAATTGGATTCTGATTCCTGGGAGGACCTTGGATGATAAAGCATTTTTGTTCTTTCATTCTTCAACAAATGTTTATTGAACCTACTAAAGTTCAGTAAATTCTGTTGTGTTTACTGCTATATTCCTAGTACCCACACAGGACTTGGTTTGTATTATGGGAGCAATAAATATTCGTTTACGGGATACCTACCAGATAAACATTGTACTTGGCCCTGGTGATTAAATGGTGAACAAGACAGACCAATTTTCTGGCCTCATGAAAGGTTAGCTTTCAGTCTAACCATGAGGACTGAGTGAGATCATACAGAACAACATAAAGCTGGCACTACCTACTGAGTTGACCCATCTAAGAAATAAGCTTGGCCTTTTTGCTCCCCTCTCACTTCTTTTTGCTCCCCTCTCAATTGGTCCTCAAGGACCCCCTCCATGTGGCCAAAGATGTGAGTTGAGAGAGAGGTGGATTATGTGGGAGGCCAGGGGACCTGATTAAGCAGCTAACTTGTGTTTTCTGGCTAATTTTACAGCCAACCCAGGATTTTCCATTTCCATTTTCACTGTGGACAGCAGTATACTGGATCTGCGTAACGTGTTAACATAGACCTGACAGCTCTTAGTGGTCCAGCTACAAAATCACTGGGGTCCCACAGTCAGAACACTACAAGGGTCCAAAAGAATGCTGGAAACTGCTTTTTGAATGGGTTATGGTTGGTTACTACAGACTGCATGGACTTGCTTGGATTGTGATAAGGGCCTACATTGTGATTCTTCTGTTGTGGCTTGCCATAAACTCCACATGATATCTCTTCCAACCCATATACCAGTAGGACCATAGGGTCTGCCAAGTATGGCCTAAGAGACAGGGCTGTATGAATCACAGACTGGACCTGCTCCTGGCTTCTTTCAAAGCCACCAGCCTATCTTTTCATTTGCCAAATGAGTCAAAGTAGTGTTCATAAGTGGGGAAATGTACTGCATCCAGAACCCAAAAAGTCTTGTTAAAGCAACATGCTTCTGTCTGAGGACATTCACTCTGCAATAATTTGCCCTTAGTTTTAGGGATATTCCAGTAAACCCAGGCTACTGGACTATTAGACTTCAAACATCAATGATGTGGTGGCCTCCTGAGACTCCATAGCATTTATGTCCCATTCTGGTACAGACATGTTTTACTAAGGGCTTGATTGCATGTACCACTTTCTGTTCATCTGGTTTGATTAATATAATGTCATCAATATAGTGGATCAATGTGATACTCTGTAAAAAGATGTCCAGGTCCCTTCAAACCATATTATGACAAAAGTGAGAGAGTTAATGTAGCTCTGGGGTAAAAGCATAGATGTATACTATTTTCTGCTCTAGGTAAATGCAAAATGCTTCTGATTCTCTTTATGATAAGAATAGAAAACAATGCAGAACTTCCAGGTTAATGTTATCATAACTTATTCTAGAAGCTGTGTAAACCTGTTATAGCCAAGCTACCATATCTAGCCCAGCAACTGTAATTGGACTAATGCTTCATTAACTCTGTGGCAGTTCATTGTCCTTCACCATGGTTTGTTCAGTTTTTGAAGGACCTGAGTGGTGATTAAGTTGGGAAGTCACGGAGACTACTATCCCTGCTTTCTTTTCTGTGGGTAGAACTGCCTTCCCCTCCCTCCAAGTACATATTTTTGTTTTGGTTTACTGTTTTAGTCAAGGAGGAACTTGGCTTTCTTCATTATGTAGCTCTTATACTACCATATTAAGGAACCAACATCAGCATTTTTGTTTCAACTACTAAGTATAATCTATTCTAATGATGTATTTGGAGTTTGGAAGAAATGACCACTGTGTGGGTTCATAAGTTCAATGGATGAACTGTGACATGGACCTAAGCTAGAACTCCATTTATTACTGGTTTCTCTATGCCCCAATATGGGGGACCACAGTAATGCTTTGGGTGCCTAGGTATCAATGCCAATTTAGATTCTTTCAATCCTTGAAAGGTCTGGGAATTCCCTTGTCCTCAGCACATGTTTACTTTAGTAAATGGCGTTAAGCCCCTTTGAGGAAGGACTTGGGACTTACTACTGAATATATCTACTGTGATATTTCAGAATATTTCTTCAAAGGATCTGTTCTCTCCTTTAGTTAGTGGGTTCTGGGTCTGAGAACAGGTTTATTGGAAATTGGGCAAGGAATACTCAATTTTTCATGAGATGGCTGTTGTCAGCTTCCTGAATCATCTTGATTATTTAAAATAAGGACGACTTTCATTTATTGCCCATCTATTTTTGCTTCTAGAAACACTGTCTTCAATTGGCCATCTCCAAAGCTCTGTGAAAAATAGGCCTTCCTGATTGCTATTCCAATCTTGCTTCTTACTGTGATAGTTGTGCTCACTTGCTTCAGGGGGCAAGTGCTGCCTCGTGGGCTACTTTTTCAAGATCCCCTCATCTCCATTGTCATGAGGGAGCCCAGGTTTGTAGCAAGTTTTACCATTAGACCTACTCATGACTGGGTTCATGGACATGTGCATTTACACAGGGCTGTACACTTAGAAGGGCTTCATGCTGTGTTTAGTGCTCTGCTGTTTCACTCCTGCAATTCTTTTTAACAATGGACTCCACATTTTCATTTTGCACTGAGCCTTGAAAATCATGCTGCCTGTCCTGGGCTTGCTCCTCAGGGCAGCCACTGCTGAACTTCTCAGTGGGACTGGCGCTCTTCTCACTGTGCATTCTTGTGGCATCAACCGAGGGAGTGTGCTGTGTACCTTTTTGCAGATAACAGTAGACTTTATGTAGTATATCCACTTAACCATGCCTACCTTTTGGAGCCTTTTGATTCCTCATCCTATTTTCTATTCTACTGGTTCTGGCATTTCTAGTTCTCTTGGTTTGGGCTACTGTTTTGTATAAGCTTCCAAGAGCCATCCTAGCAGTGTATAAGCATCATTTTCCAAGGTCCTTGCCAGAGTGTTGAATTTGTATTCTGAGAATGTGCCCATGTTAATAAACTCTTCCTATTCCAACTTCACATTCCTCTCGTTTCCCCCTGGATCTCACATTCTTTTAGAATCCATACTCACAGACATCCTTTCCAAGTTCCTGGCAGTATATGTCAGCCAGACCCTGCAGCACCATAAGCTCTTTCACTTTTGCCTTGAATTGGTGCTTACTTACTCTTTGTCAGTCTTTTTTCATGAATCACTGACCCTTAACAACCACTAAATTCCATTCTTAATGTTTGTCTTTTTCTCTCATCTCTTAAGCACAAGGACTATTGCATTAGCTACTGTCCCCTTCTTCTGCTATGACATTCATTGTAAGACTAGTGAAATTTGAACAGGTTTGAGGAAGCCACTCCTAATGGAAGGTGGGTATGGAGAGTACACTGCTCTAGCATGCTGGATACTCTCCATACCCCACCTTCCATTAGGAGTGGCTTCCTCATTGCCAGCCAACTGGTAGGTGATACGGTTCCCAAATCCCAATTTAGTGTCTTCTTCCTGGAGCCACTCCCAGCATCAACCCACTTGATTAGGTTCCTTGGGAAGAGATTCTGAGATAATAAGGAGTTGCAAGCAGAAGAGGAAGGTTTGGGGGGAGAGGTTTTGGGAGATCCACTGGTTAAGAGGTCAGGGTGGTAAGATTGAGAACACTGAGAAGCTGACCTCCAATACAGTTAGAAGTGAGGTTTTAGCTGATCCCGAGGGAGGTTCTAGAGTTGAGATGGTCATCCAGGTTCTCCCAAATTGAGGCAAGGGGATTGGCTTTTATATCTCCATAGCAGCCAGTCATTACTCATGAGACCACCTTCCCCAGGAGTGTAACCTAGGGCAAGGCAGTTCTCTGTGGCAGAGGTAATCCCCAGGGTAAGATGCAGCTGTGAGCTCTCAGCAAGTAGAGATGGGGGCATTCACCGTCAAAAAAGGATCTGGATGGAGCACCACAGCACTGTAGCCAAATTGTAGTGTAAATAATAATGCCCTATTGAGAAGCTATATGATGAGCTGGAATAGATACATCTGAACACTGGAATTTAAACACATTTTCTTCTCCTGAATGTCAAATTTCAGCTCACAGACTAGATATTTCCAATGTAGCAAAAAAGGCATTCCAACGGCGGTCGCAGCAATAGTAAAATTGGGCATTTAAGTAAATATTGAACGTTTTGACACTCAGCTATGTTTAGTTTCACATTTTATTTATGCTTATTATTTGGCATAGCTCTTGTTCCTGATCTTATTTCAGAATATCCTTATTTAATTTTCTTTCTCTGCCATTTTTCCTTCATTTGTTCCACCACATTTACTTTTCTTCAGTTAGCTGACAATATAAATAGAAGCAGAAGAGCTCAGAAATCTACCCCAAATGCTACCCCACGCATGGGCTCATGATTTCAAATACCATGACTTTTGCATCACATTTTCTCTCACTTATATTCCTAATGAGGCTTACCTGCTTTTGTTCTCAGGGAAGAGCCTAGGTGGAAAATTCCAGCAATTCTTACCCTAGAGTCTTTTTTTTTTTTTAATTTCTTTTCAGCGTAACAGAATTCATTGTTTTTGCACCACACCCAGTGCTCCATGCAATACATGCCCTCCTTAATACCCACCACCTGGCTCCCCCAACCTCCCACCCACCGCCCCTTCAAAACCCTCAGGTTGTTTTTCAGAGTCCACAGTCTCTCATGGTTCATCTCCCCCTCCAATTTCCCTCAACACTCTTCTCCTCTCCATCTCCCCATGTCCTCTGTGTTATTTGTTATGCTGTGCAAATAAGTGAAATCATATGATACTTGATTCTCTCTGCTTGACTTATTTCACTCAGCATAATCTCTTCCAGTCCCATCCATGTTGCTACAAGAGTTGGGTATTCATCCTTTCTGATGGAGGCATAATACTCCATGGTGTATATGGACCACATCTTCTTTATCCATTGGTCCATTGAAGGGTATCTTTGTTCTTTCCACAGTCTGGCGACCGTGGCCATTGCTGCTATAAACATTGGGGTACAGATGGCCCTTTTTCCACTATATCTGTATCTTTGGGGTAAATACCCTAGAGTCTTGAAGCAAAAGCTAGTATCTACCATCAAGCACGTAGAAAGTCTAATAAATAAGACAGAGAGACTATTAAGCTTTGCCCCAATTGAAAGCTTTAGTTGAGTGGGCTTGGAATCTGCTCTGCAGGTTGGTGATATGGTTTATTATTTTATTATTTTTTCCTTCCTTCAAAACTATGCTAAGGTCAACATCTCTCATAGACTTTTAATTTTTAAAAAAATGAATCCAAGAACACTATTGCTTGAAATAGTTTTCTCATTGGATTGAGATTTTAAGTGGCTGATGGAAATAATTGCCTAAAATGGAAGAACATTCTTTTACCACTCGAAGCTGATAGGCCTGATACTACTTATGATGCAGGCAATTGTTCAATATTATTATTGGCTGGTGTCCTGGTAGTCCCTCTTTGTCTCCCTTGTCTCCTTTGGGAAGGTGCAGGGTGCTCTTGTTGCTTGCGGCTTTGCTCTGCTCAGCTGCACATTCTCTGGCTCCTGAATGCTTCGTTGACAGGTCCCCCATGATACAGGGCAGGTATGTGAGTGTCTTTGACATCTGTGTGAATGATGACTTCTGTTTCACCGTAAATCACCTGAATATTCATGTCCTAGACTACTTGAGAGCCTAGAAACTTCCTGTTTACAGAGGCAATAAGAACAAAACATATTATCTACTTTGTTGTAGTGGAATATAACCTCAAATCTCACTCTCAGTTTTCTAGTTACCAGAAAAAAAAAAATGATTTCCAATGTTAGATCCCTCCATTATAGGTAAAGAGTTCACTGAACTTCAAACAACATAAAATAATTTTCAAACATTCCACATAGCAAATGAAGCAAGGAGTGGTGGGTGATTCAATCAGTCTGGAAAGCTGGCCTGATATTCATCTAGGGAGCATTGGGTATTATCAAGAAGGAAGACAAATTCTCTTCTTTCTCCTTTTTAAATCGTAGGTGAGAATATTTGCACAGAGAACCTTTAAAATCACAGACAGTGGCCAGCCCATGTTTCCTGGGAGTGTTTATACTCTCTGCACAGGAAACCATGCTTTGTAAAGAGAGAGATGTGGGCGCTGGGCCACAGCTGCCTCAGTCCCATTAAGCTAGAACTCTCACAGTCAGATAATATAGACAGCCCTGAAACGCAAGAGGGAGTGAGGATGAGCAATATTTCGGAGGCTGCTCTCAAAACACATCATTATCTGGCTTTTCTGTTTCAATAATTTGTAAGCAGGCTGCCTCTTCTGTATACAGACCAGCAGGAACGCAGAAAGCCATGGGAGTTACTGTATCTCTGCTGCTTAGGATTCAGGAGACTACATCAATTTTAATGTATTGAAATGTGGAACTATCTTGGAGGGACTCTTATTTGGAATATGACCATTGGAAAAGCCTGGGTTCCTTTAAAGAATGTGGAGTGGGGATCATTTCATGACACTTACTTGCCTAGTATCCCCGTAAGTGAACATCATTGTTACAAAGCAAATGTTAGCTAATAGTTCTTCACTTATGTTTTCTGGCTAGATTTGGGAATAGAAATATGAATGGAAGCTCATTATAATTACTTATTGCTCTGTCCTGCTATGAGAATTACTTATATCATACACAATTATAGTTAAGGCGCCAGGCTGAGTCTAGGCCTTGCTCACCTTCAGATTCCTATATATTTGGGTCTGTCCTGAGTCATGACGAAGCCCTTTGAGAAGGTAATGGGGGTCCTGAGTGTAGCATGGGTCTATCCTTTGGACTTTGGCTGGGTCATTAGTTATTATTCCAGACCTTGTGAAGAGGGATTACAATAAAAGATAGAATAGGTTTAAAAGAATTCTTTGTCGAAGACTTCTGAAAGATGATTGCATGAAAGCATAACTCTGTGGCTTTTATTGCTGAGGATAACCTTAGAGGATGGTGAAGAACTCTTGCCTGTTGAGGGTCAGTAGGTACATGCACTCTGTATGGGACAGAATGAGACAATGGATCATCAGGCGAGACCCACCGGGAACTGGCTCTGAAGGGAAGCTGGAGAGGCCACAAGCCACACTGTGTGGTCACTGACACCCTTGATATAAACACAGATAGCATGGAGGCTTACTGGGTGGCTGGAAGCTTTTCTTTTCCTTTTTTCCCTTCCTCCATCCCTTCCTCTTTCTCTCTCAATCTCTTTCTCTCTCTTCCCCCCAGCCTTTCTTTCTTTCTTAAATTGTTTACAGTGTAACTGACACACAGTGCCACATTAGTCTTGGGTACAACACGGTGACTCAACTTCTGTATTTGTTATGCTACACTCTCTACAAGTATAGATACCATCTGGCAGCCTACAGCACTATTATTACAATATCATTGATGGTATTCCTTCTGCTGTGCCTTTTCTTCCCATGACTCATTCATTCTGACTGGACGTCTGCATCTCCCATTTCTCTTCATGCATTTTGCCCACCTCCCTCACACTCCTTCCTTCTGGCAACCATCAGTTTGTTTTCTGTATTTATAGGTCTGATTCTTTTTGTTTATTCATTTGTTTTGTTTCATTTTTTTATTCCACATATGAGTAAAATGATATGATATTTGACTTTCTCAGTTTGACTTATTTTACCCTCAAGGTCCATCCATGTTGTTGCAAATTATAAGATCTCCTCCTTTTAAGGGCTATGTAATATTCCATTATATATCATTTCATTTATATAAATACCACACATCTTCCTTATCCGTTTCTCTATTCATGGATACTTAATGTTGTTTCCTTAATTTGGCTATTGTAAATAGTGCTGCAGTAAACATAGGGGTACATATATCCTTTTGAACTAGTATTTTCATTTCTTTTGGGCAAACACCTAGTAGTGGAATCATTGGATCATGTGGTAGTTTTATTTTTGATTTTTTGAGGAACCTCCACACTGCATTCCATTGTGGCTGCATCAGTTTACACTTCCACCAGCAGGGCATGAGGGTTCATTTTTCTTCACATTCTCACCTATTCTTGCTGATTTAAAAAAATTTTTTTTAGCCATTCTAACAGACATAAGGTGATAACTCACTGTAGTTTTGATCTGGATGTCCCTGATGATGAGTGATGTTGAGCATCTTTTCATGTGTCTGTTGGCCGTCTGTGTATCTTCTCTGGAAAAATGTCTATTTGGGTCCTCTGCCCATTTTTTAATCAGATTGTTCCTCTTTTTGGTGTTGAGTTATACATGTTCTTTATATATTTTAGATATAACCCCATTTAGGATATATCACACGCAAATACTTCCTCCCACTCAGTAGCTTGCTTTTTTGTTTTATTGAAGGTTCTCTTTGCAGTGAAAAAGCTTCTTATTTTGCTGTAGTCTAAATAGTTTATTTTTGCTTTTGTTTCCTTTGCCTTTAGAGACATATCTAGAAGTGTGTGGCTATGATGCCAGCTTTTCTGATGGCTGCCTGGCAGCCTGTCTATGTTTTTTCTATGGCCCATAGTTCTCAACTACTGGCAATTTTTCCTGCCAGAGGGTATCTGGCACTGTCCAGAGACATTTTTAGTGATGACAATTCAGTGGGGTGTGTGTGGTAGGGATAGTAGATGTTATTACTGCCGTATGATGAGAGGAAGCCAAGGATGTTGCTACACCCCAGCATGATCAGAACACTCCTATTCTCCCCTACAAAACAAGGTATTATCTGGTCCAAAATGTCAATAGAGCTAACATCTATAACTAACTTACATCTAAGACTGTGTCACTATTGTGGTTTTGGTAAAGAAAGCAGGACATAGAGGTGTCTCTGGGCAAATGAGATGATCCATTCCACCAGCACATGTGACACATCCTGATGAGGATTCCAGAGCTTTCTGTGAGGGCTTCAAAGGGAAGATACTCCTGACAACAAAAAGAAGTGTGGTGCCACATTACTCTAATTTGGGGTACAAACCACTATTCCTTAGGTGTCCAGCTTTTGCAGATTTAAACTTGGTGAGCACTTAATTTTAAGTACAATAACCATAGTCTTTCTGTAGGCTTTCAAATCACCTGAAAGAGGTTTACCTCACCCTTAAGATCAAATACCTGAAGGGAGGTACTGCCAGTTGCTTGGCAGTTGTATTCCTTTTTGAATTCAGTTGACTTTTGTCGACTGCTTGTTATATGGCAGGCATTCTAGCTGTAAGGGTGACAAGAATAAGGCAGACTCCTTCTGGAATTAAATTCTTATGAGGAAGATGTCTGTGAATGAATATGTATTCAAGCAATTAACTGGTCACTTTTATTTTAAAGTTGTGTAGAAAAGTACACAGTATTAAGAATATGTGTAAGGGAGATCCTAATGGAATTTTGGTCTTCAAAGAAAGTTTTCTGTGATGAAGGGATGCCTTTGCTCAGGTTGCTTGGGCTTCCTTACAGCATGGCAGCTGAGTGTCAAGAACCCAAACCGCAAGAGATCAAGGCTGAAGTGAATGGCATTTGTGATCTAGCCTTGAAAGTCACATTACCTCACTTCTGCCACAGTCTTGGATAAGACAATCACAAGGGTCTGATAGTTATCAAAGAAAGGGTGATATAGGTACTACAACTTGATGGAAGGTATATGAAGATCACATTTTAGGAAAAACAAGTAGGATGTGTGGTATTGTTGCAAACATATTTGGAAAATATAGTCATCTATAAGTGAAAACAAGTGAAACAAGTAATTGAGTACAAATTTTTGCTTGAATTACTTATCTTTTTGAACTAGAGATAAACTCTAGTTTTCTCTGGAAATATAGAAATAATATAAAGATCTCTCTAAATAAAGAGATAATATAAAATCAATAAAAAATAATAACTGGGTGAAAGGTTACTATGCTAGTGAATACAATAATAACTTATGAATCTTAGTCTTATGGTTAGATTTTTGATCCTTTGGAAAATTGTTTAGGTTCATTTAAGAGCTCATAGTTACCAGTGGGTGCTGTAAGTTCAGAGTGGTTTTGTAAAAACAAAAGATTTTGTTGTTAATGAGATGCTATTTTGTTTTTGCCTTTTTTTTTTTAAGATTTATTTATTTTTAGAGAGGGAGTGAGCACATGAGAGCAGGGGTAGGGATGGGAAGGGAGGGGCAGAGGGAGAAGAAGAGAGTGTCCCAAGCAGATTACGTGCTGAGTACAGAGCCCTATCAAGCAAACAAATAGTACTTGATCCCATGTGCTTGATCCCATGACACTGAGATCATGCATGACCTGAGCCGAAACCAAGAGTTGGATGCTTAACCGACTGAGCCACACAAGCCTCTCCCCTCGCCGTTTTTTTTTTTTTTTTTTTTTTTGGTCTGTTTTTAAGCTATAGTCCAACAGAACTTTTCTTCTGTTTATGAGATTCTATTTTTGTAAATAAAAAAGCTCAACAAGATTAATGTATGTAAAGAAGACACTCTCATATTTTTAATTAATTGTAAAAAGCTCCTTGTGATGGAGCATACCTTGTTTTGAAGTTTATTTCTCCATTTGTTACAATGAAGACTTCTCCATCTGGAGCAAAGAAAATGAAAAAATCTGAAGAGGTGAATGTATACTCCTGAAAAATTGGGAGAAAAGGACGATTTTGCAGAAAAATATTCTGTCTTACCTGAAATGAATAGTTTATGACATTTTATGATCATTAAAATCATAATGTTCAACTGGATTGTTGACCACTGTTAAGAGATTTGAATTTCACAGTAGAGTCAATGACCCAGTAAAGTTATTATTGCTTGTTTTGTAGACTGTTTTGTGTCTTTCGTGTACTGTTTCAACATTAAATTTTAAGGATTTCTTAGATGATATTATGGGATTAACTTGCATCTTGAGTTTACAATGAAGTCCTTCAATGACAAAGCCCTTCGGTCAAAGCCCTTGACCGAAGCAATTTTCATAATTATATTGACCTGAGAAAATGTCCTTGCCAGAAGGACCGTGCCAGTATATCACAGAATACAAATAATGTTCATCATGTAAAAAGATAGGACAAGGCCAGTGTCATCTGCAGAAGGTAGGAAATCTTTGCTGCAGATGATCTGCAGACTTCTTTTGTTGAACAGCTGGTGCAAGTTGGGTTCCCAGGGGAGACTCGAAAACAGGTACAATTGTAGCAGGAGATTTATTGGGGAGTGCTGTTAACATCAACACCTCTGGGAGAATGAAATGATCCTGTGGAGTGCTGTGGAACTGAGAAGGTCCTAGAGTGTACGAAATAGACACAAAGGGACCAGGGCCTTATGTCCTGATATTAACCATCAGTGGATGTGGGCTGACCCAGAGGAAGGAGTAGGACTTTGGGTGAAATGATTCTCTTTAGACACAAACAGCATAAGTGTTTCGGTTCTGAGGAGAGCGCATCACAGCATCCACCACAGAAGTTTTTTGAGCTGCTGAGGGACATACCATGATCACCATAGAACCTAGGCCAGCAAATGTAGATGATAGAGGAAGTTTTATTTTGAGGAAATAAATTGTGATTCAAAACCCACCAGAATCAACCCAAGGTCTGTCGTACTCATTCTAATCGCCAGGTAATAACGTGGCTGTGAAATGTGAGGTTTGTACCATTTCCAGAAGTTGCCGTGTTAGATACTTCAAGTTTCCACAGATTTGCAATTCTCATACTTAACTGTGAATGAAAGAGGAGAAATGAACACATCGTGAATGATATTTGTTAATAATCGTAAAAATAGTTTAAATCATCAAAGATGTTTATTTTAAGGCCCTTTGTCTTGCTGCTCAATGCCAAACTGTTAGCGAGTAGAGTTGCACAGATGTGTTGTAAATGTACTGTTCTACCTCTGGATAAAAAATTGAATCTTGGAGTGCCTGGATGGCTCAGTTGTTTAAACATCTGCCTTCAGCTCAGGTCATGATCCTGGGGTCCTGGATCAAGCCTTGTTTCTGGCTCCCTTCTCCATGGGGAACCTGCTTCTCCCTCTCCCTCTGCCCCTCCCCTCCTTGTGCTCCATGCACTCTCTCTTTGTCTCAAATAAATAAATACAATCTTTAAAAAAAAGAAAAGAAAAGAAAAAAAAATTGCATCTTGTCATCTCAAGAGAGTCATCACAGATATCTCCTAGGAAAGAAATGGTTCACATCTTGTAGGACCCATGCTTGTAGGACCCATTAATGCTAGGCTTTAATGACATCAGAATGGTCCAATTATAAAATCTCATCCATGGGGAGACAGTGTATAGTAGTATAAAAGCGTAGATTCTACATGGTTTAGAGCACAGTTGTGCTATTTGTTTGCTTGGTGTCCCTCAGAAAATTAAATCTTCAGTTATTTCATTTTCTCAGCTCTAAACTGAGTGTAATAATAATAATACTAGGATTGTGAAAATTAAATGACTAATACATGTGCATGGCAGAGAGTAAGTGCTTTGTAGGTGTTTATAATGTTCAGATGTGGGTTGTTTTTTTTTTTTTTTAAGAAAAATATAAGAGAGAACCAGCTATCTCTGTATTAAATTATGGCACTATTATTGGGGGCTGGAGGTATACCTTTTGCTGTATGGAAAATCAAATAATGTTTGATTGTTAAACAGTCAGTATATGTGAATGTTGTTAGAGTTGACATTTGAAGGTTTTCCTCAACTCTCTCCATATGGGTCAGGAAAAGACTTCAAAGAAGAACAACCTTATTCTAACTCTTTGATGAAAAAGGGTTAGACTCGGAATTTATTTTCAAGAAAAACCTATGTGTCATACATCTTTGATATATTATTTCATTTAACCTTTACAGCAACCCTTGAGATTTGTGCTGTAATTTCCTCCTTCTTACTGTTGGAGGGGAACAAGACAAGAGGTTATGAAGAGAAGCTGGAACAGGGTTTAGGATCTGAAAACAAGTCTGTGTGACATCATTATAGTGCTTGGGTGGTGGTGGAACGGGGTGCTGGCCACTCCATTATAATTCAGGTTGGATGATGTATGTGTAGAATATGGATGGCCAGAGAGTCCTTTCCACATTGTGACCAGCTGCAAAGGTGTTTCTCCTGGGGGGAATTCACTAACTGCCTTCTCTGGGACCACTGGTCTTTGGGTTAATTAGTTAGTTATTCCAGTAACAAACAAAAAGCATGAACAAAAAGCATGAAAACTCCTTTGGTCAGTTAAATACTAAATTGCTTGGTGTATGTCCCCCCAAGAATATAAGACAAACCTATCATTGCAAAACAGTGTTTTTCTTTTCTTTACTTGTCTTCTCCTTCTCTTCTTTCTTCTTTCCTTCTCTCCTCTCCTCTCCCCTCTTCTCCCCTCCTCTCTTCTTCTCCCCTCCCCACCCTTCTTTTCTGTTTGCTTTTCTTCTCCTTGCTTTTCTTTTCTGGTTAAAGATTAAGTTATGTAAGTAAGAAAAGGTGTTAATGTTTGCCAGAGGCCACTGGAAATCAGTATATTTTTGTTTTAAGACACCTTGTATTGTAGCTCTTTCAAGGATATTTGGAGATAGAAGAGGAAACAGCTAAAGGAAGTCACTGTGGTGGTGAAAATTCTCCTCTTGAAGGCCTGTTCCTAATGTTTTCTACTGCAGAATATTATGTTGATTCAGGAAATTAGCTTTGCATTTTTTAAAACTATAATTTAGATGAGGACTATATTTAGGTCAGAGAGAAAAAGATAAAGATGCGATTTTCAAGTTCTAAAATCTTACATTTGGACAGTTCTTCTTATAGTTGCTCAGTTGACATACTTTCCTTTTCTATAAGTAAAATGGCTTGTACTCCTCTTCTGTTCCAGGAAATCTCAGAGCTCTCCCTGATATCCAAATCTTAAGACATATGGAGGAGCAAAATGTCTTTCTGCAGGGGTGCCTGGGTGGCTTAGTGGGTTAAGCCTCTGCCTTTGGCTCAGGTCATGATCTCAGGATCCTGGGATCAAGCCCTGCATCAGGCTCTTTGCTCAGCAGGGAGCCTGCTTCCCCGCCCCCCGCCCCCCCTGCCTGCCTCTTTGCTTCCTTATGATCTCTCTCTGTCAAATAAATAAAAATCTTAAAAAAAAAGTCTCTCCAAATTTGTGAAGAAGAGTATCCAATTATTCAAAAATTTACTGATCTAGAAATCATGAAACAAATACAGTTTATTTTGGATTAAAAAAAACCAACTCAGTGGATATGCACAGAGCTTTGCACTTGACAGGCTAAAGGAAATCAGGTTGAAGATGACCAGGTGTAATTAAAACAGGGGGATGACCATTAATTCATCAGGATAAGAAAGTAAAAGAATAAAGGAAAGAAAAGAACTCTTTCTATGTATAAACCATTTTTTGAAAAGAAGAACTGTGTGGCTAGAGAAGAATAACAGTGAAACATTAAGTGGGAGTATGTGGAAAGGAACAATTCTAGAAGATCAAAAATAGTATACATACACAATAGCTATCTCAACTTTTCACAAATTTATGCCAATATCAGTGCCTCTCTACTGGTTTTTTTTGAATGCAAGATTCATAGAATATATTAAAAACAAAAATTTACCCTCTCTCAAGCCAGTAAAAATGTGAGACAAATTTTCTACCAAGTCATTTAGCATCATGACCAGATGGTTAAAGAAGATAAATTTTAAGGGTTGATTTTCAAGTTTTAGAGGAAACTGCTGTTGGTTTTCAGTTTGGTGCATTTCATAGTGCACATTTGCATATGAAAAATGCTCCTATAATATTGCAGTTAATTTACTGGGCAAACAGCTTGAATATATATTGAGGCTTTATGGTGCCAAGACACCCAGTTGATCTGATAAAATTACAAGTGAATTTGGGAGTGGAGGAGAAAGGAGTAATAAATCAGTTATATGTTAACTTGCAGAAGAAAGAAAATGCTTGCCTATTCTCCAACTCTCCCCACCTTTTCAACTGGTTGAATTTACATTGTGCAGACAAAATGTGATTGTGTTAGCACTTGGTTATTGATTAAGCCTCTTAAAAAGAGTAAGTTACTTGGTTGCTTTAATTGATTCATTTTTTAAATTGGCAGTAAAATCCTTGAAAAATACTAGACCTATGTAAACACAGTCTGAGTACACACTCATAAAATTTAACCAATGTTTGGATACCCACTCTATCAAGGCATCTTGTTAAAGTAATGAAATACTAATTTAATTCTCTAATTATTAAAAAAAAATGGGGCACCTTGGTGTCTCAGTCAGTTAAGTTTCTGACACTTGATTTCAGCTCAGATCGTGATTTCAGTGCCGTGAGATGGTGGAGCCCTGTGTTGGGTTCTGTGCTGAGCAAGGAGCCTGCTCAAGATTCTCTCTCTCCTTCTTCCTCTGATCCTCCTTCTCTCTCCCTCTCTCTCTTTCAAAAGGAAAAAAACAAAAACAAAAACAAAAACAAATGGGCTAGCAATTAAGCAAAATGTATCTTTCACCCTGCACACATCATTAAATGGGTCTGTTATATGAATGAAAGAAGAAATATTTCTGGTTAATCCAAACAAAATGTTAGGCAGGCACAGTTCTGTAATTTAAATGTGAGTTTGTCTGCAGTGGACATTGTTGTTGCTTCTCCAGCATTAGTACCATCCGTCCTTTATCTGGTGGATGGAGGCCAGGCAGTCCCCTTTTCTCCCATAGTATGAGGAATTAGTTGGTCCAAATTGTCAATAAAGCTAACATGTATGACTAACTCACATCTATGACTGCATCACTGTTGCGGTTTTGATAAAGAAAGCAGAACATAGAGGTGTCTCTGAAATGAGATGATCCATTCACCAGCACATGTGACACATCCTGATGAGGATTCCAGAGCTTTCTGTGAGGGCTTCAAAGGGAAGATACTCCTGACAACAAAAAGAAGTGTGGTGCCACATTACTCTAATTTGGGGTACAAACCACTATTCCTTAGGTGTCCAGCTTTTGCAGATTTAAACTTGGTGAGCACTTAATTTTAAGTACAATAACCATAGTCTTTCTGTAGGCTTTCAAATCACCTGAAAGAGGTTTACCTCACCCTTAAGATCAAATACCTGAAGGGAGGTACTGCCAGTTGCTTGGCAGTTGTATTCCTTTTTGAATTCAGTTGACTTTTGTCGACTGCTTGTTATATGGCAGGCATTCTAGCTGTAAGGGTGACAAGAATAAGGCAGACTCCTTCTGGAATTAAATTCTTATGAGGAAGATGTCTGTGAATGAATATGTATTCAAGCAATTAACTGGTCACTTTTATTTTAAAGTTGTGTAGAAAAGTACACAGTATTAAGAATATGTGTAAGGGAGATCCTAATGGAATTTTGGTCTTCAAAGAAAGTTTTCTGTGATGAAGGGATGCCTTTGCTCAGGTTGCTTGGGCTTCCTTACAGCATGGCAGCTGAGTGTCAAGAACCCAAACCGCAAGAGATCAAGGCTGAAGTGAATGGCATTTGTGATCTAGCCTTGAAAGTCACATTACCTCACTTCTGCCACAGTCTTGGATAAGACAATCACAAGGGTCTGATAGTTATCAAAGAAAGGGTGATATAGGTACTACAACTTGATGGAAGGTATATGAAGATCACATTTTAGGAAAAACAAGTAGGATGAGTGCTATTGTTGCAGCCATATTTGGAAAATGCTGTCAGCCGCAAGCAAAAAAGAGTAAATCAGTACAAATTTCTGTTTGAGTCACTTCTCTTTTTGAACTCTCTGGGTAGTTGACATGATCTCTAGGTTCACAAGTGGACTCTAATCGGCAGAGCGTGTAGTGAAATTCTATCTCCCTTGTCATGGTCATCGCTTCAGGAGTTTCACAGGAGTTCTTTCCAGTCTGAGTGAAGGCCATGGCGGTTATTCAGAGTTTGGGAGAGGAAGCACCATCTTTTCTTCTGGATGCTGTGGTGTCTTGATATGAGGTCTAGAACTGCTATAAATACTTTGTTTTCGAGAGGAAAGACTGTCTCAGGACCAAGATGGTATATCAGGGTGGGCAGAGCTCAGTGAATGACAGAGATATAGATTGGAGTCCTTATCAAACCATATCAGAAACTTTAACATCCTCTAGACTGCATGAGCCAGTGCATTACCTTTTAAGTGAGTTTGTGTTGGATCCTCCATTACATGAAAAGAAATCATCCAAAGTGATCCCATGACCCAATAGCACCAAGGCCAAGGACTCTTAATGGTCTTCAGTCTACTATCCCCTACCCTTCCCTTCCCTGCCTCCAACATTCATAGGAGACTTCTTTTCTAAAGCTGTTTCTAAATTTTAGTTTGATATATAAAGAGGATTAAGGGTAAGGGTAAGTCTCCATACTTTCCTATTTTAGCTTCAGAAAGCCTTCAAATACTTGGATGCACCAAAGTTTATTTTAAGTCTTTACTTTGAAATGGTTATAGACTTATCAGAAGTTGCAAAAGTAGACATAGAATACCTTGAACCCATCATCCAGCTTCCTGTAGTGAATGGTATTTTATATAACTGTAGTACAATATCAAAAAAAGAAAATCGGCATAATTTAAGAGGATAGTAAGCATTGTTTAATTAGCCCTTGATTTTATTATCTGTAAAGTGATAATAAAGTGTCATCTGAAAAGTGAAAAGAATAGGTTCCTTTCAAGTTGAAACAAGGAAATGAATACAAACAGTGATGCCTAATACTTAATACCTGGAATTATTATCAAGAACATTTATATATACATTAATGTATATGAATATACATGTATATACATATATATATATAGTATGTGTGTATATATATATATGTATCTATGTGAATTCACACATGCAGATACAAATATATCCATTTAAAGGGCTCAGTATTATTTAAATATTTAAACAAATACATCGTTAATAGTTGAAGCTTTGTTACATTTTGCTAAGCACATCTATAACTTGTGGTTATGTCCTTGGGGGTAGTATAATTTGTGATTATGTTTTTCTTTTGAAAAATACTTGATCCATTTTTTGTGAAAGTTGTGGGAGAGGACTATATCAGAGTAACCCTCTTAATATATTGCATTCAAAAACCAAATCTCTAGCAATCAGCCAGTGCATTACTCAAATATTGGTCATGATGACTATACCCTCATAGGTCAATCTGTGAATACCTTCTAGATTACAGTAACTGAAGTTCTTCATTGAGTCATTTTTTTGGAGAGACTCTCAACTGACTAAAGGAGTTCTCATTTTAAAAATTTTATGTGCCTCTAGTGCAGTGCTTTCCAAAGAGCGGTCAGTGGAACACCCACACTGATATCATGTGGTGAATTTTCAAGGACCTAATTTAGATCTCCTAAATGACTTCTGAGGGGAGGAGTAAAAAATCTTTTTTGATGCACATCAGATCCCCATGGGCATAAAAGTTGAAGAATGTAGCCCGGGTACCATATATCTGCTTTCCTCAAAATATAAGGATAAAGGTTTTTTGTTTTTGTTTTTGTTTTTAAAGATTTTATTTATTTGACAGAGAGAGAGAGATCACACGAAGGCAGAGTGGCAGGCAGAGAGAGAGTGGGGAAGCAGGCTTCCTGCTGAGCAGAGAGCCCCATGCGGGCCTTGATCCCAGGACCCTGAGACCATGACCTGAGCCGAAGACAGAGGCTTAACCCACTGAGCCACCAAAGTGCCCTAAGGATAGAGTTCTAAAGTAATTCAATAATGAATGATGCTAAAAGTACTAACAGCAAGAAAAAGCAAAGAGGCAAAAGAGATGGTTTATGATAAAATTGGAAATGTATAGGAAGATAAAAGATATAAAAATAATGATTCAGGGGCACCTGGGTGGCTCAGTGGGTTAAGCCTCTGCCTTTGGCTCAGGTCATGATCTCAGGGTCCTGGGATCGAGCCCTGCATCGGGCTCTCTGCTCAGCGGTGAGCCTGCTTCCTCCTCTCTCTGCCAGCCTCTCTGCCTACTTGTGATCTCTCTCTCTCTCTGTCAAATAGATAAATAAAATCTTTAAAAAAATAATGATTCAAAGAAGCATCTCAAGATAAAATCATCTTAAAATGAGTTCACCCAGATGTACTACTTTTTCTAAGAATTAACTTTAAAAAATTAAAAATTTTAAATTCACACACAGTAAAATTGACTATTTTTGGCGTACAGTACTATACACTTTAACACATGAATGAATTTGATCAGGATAAGAACAATTTTACCCCCCTAAAAAAATCCTTCTTGGTTTCCCTTTGTACAAAGTTATACTCTTCCCTCCCTTTCCTTAGCCCAATCCTTAGCAAATACTGATCTGTTTTCTGTCACTATAGTTTTGTCTCTTAAAGAATGTCATACAAATAGAATCATACACTATGTAAACTTGAGACTGACGTCTTTGACTATTCACAATGCCATTGAGATTTATCCAAGTTGTTTGATGTATGAATAGTTCATTACTTTTTATTATTGAGTACTACTGCATTCTATGACTATAAACACTGAGTGTTTTTCATTTATCTATTGAAGAACATTTGGATCATTTCCAGTTTGGGGTGATTAACTATTGAACTGCTGTAAATATTCATGTACGGATTATTTTGTGAACATATGTTTTTATTTCTCTAGGTGTAAATTCTCAGGAATGTGGTTGTTTGGTCATAGGAGGATATAATGAGTACAGGTAACTTTGTTAGAAACTATCAAGCTATTTTTCAGAGTGGCTTTACCAATCTGCATTCTTACCAACAAGATACAAGAATTACAGATGTTCTGTGTCTTTGTTAGCACTTGGTATTGTCAGTATTGTTTATTTTAGTGATTCTAATAAGTATGTGATGATATCTTCTAGTGGTTTAAATTTACCTTTCCCTAATGGCTAATCAGTATTGTTGAATATCTTTTGGTGTGCTTACTAGCTGTCTGTATATCCTCTTTAGTGAATGTCCACTCACATTTTGGACTATTTTTATTTTTTGTAAGATTTATGTATTTATTTGAGAGAGAGAGAGAGAGAGAGAGAGAATTAGAAAAGGGCAGAGAGAATGTCTAAGTAGACTCCCACGGAGATGGAACCCTGTATGGGCTGAATTTCGTGACCCATGAGATCAGAACCTGAGCCAAAACTGAGAGCTGATGCTTAACCTACTGAACCACCCTAGTGCCCCTCTTTTGACTTTATAAATTGGATTGTTTGTTTTCTTACTGGTGAGTTTAGAGGGTTCCTTACATATTCTAAGTACAAATCCTTGTCAGATATGTGATTTGTAGATAACTTCTTCTGGTCTGTAGGTTATGCTTTTATTCTCTTAACAGTGTCTTTCACAGAAGGAAATTTTGTATTTTTTTACTATTTATTTATTTATTTATTTATTTTTGAGGGGGAGAGAGAGAGAGAGAGAGAGAGAGAGAATCTTAAGCAGGCTCAAAGCATTTTGCCAAGCCCAGTGAGGGACTTGATCTCATGACACTGAGATCCTGACCTGAGCCAAAATCAAGAGTCAGGCACTTGACTGACTGAGCCACCCAGATGTCCCCAAAATTTTTAATTTTGATGAATTCTGGTTTGCAATTTCTTTTGTAGGGATCATGCTTTTGATATAACATCTAAGAACTCTTTGCCTAATTGAAGTAATGAAGATTTTCTTCTATTTTTTTTTAAGTTTTGTAGTTTTACATTTATGTACAGATCTGTGATTAATTTTGAATCAAATTTTGTAAGAGGTTATATATATATATTTTGTTTTGTTTTGTTTTTTGGAGTATTTTTTGTATGTCCTACTTGCTTTGTCCTAACCATTTGTGGAAAATACTATATTTTACCTATTTAATTATCTTTGTACTTTTGTAAAAACTATCTGGCTCAAGGGAATGATAAAGCAAGCCATAGTCTGGGATAAAATGTTTGCAAAAGACATATATGATAAAGGACTGTTGCAAAAATATACAAAGAACTCTTAAAACTAGCAGTTAAACAATGAATAATCCAATTTGAAAAAAAAAATGGTTAAAAGACTTGAACAGACACTGAAGATATATAGATGGCAAACAAGCATATGAAAAGATGTTTAACACCATATGTCAATTCACAACAATGTGATGCCAGTACATACCAAAATCCAAAACACTGTAAACAACCTTGGTACGGATGTTGAGCAACAAGAACTATCATTCGTGGCTGGTGAGAATGCAAAACGATACAGACACTTTGGAAGACAGTTTGGCAGTTTTTTACAAAACCAAACATATTCTTACCATACAATCTAACAGCTGCGTTCCTTGGTATTTACCTAAGTGCATTGAAAACTTATGTCCATGTAAATACATGTATACAGATTTTTTTATATTTTTATTTTTTTAAAAGATTTTATTTATATATTTGAGAGAGAGGAAGAGAGCACAAGTATGTGGGGGGCAGAGGTAGAGGGAGAAACAGATTCCCTGCTGATCAGGAAGCCCTACATGGGGCTGGATCCTAGGACCCTGGGATCATGACCTGAGCCAAAGGCAGATAGATGCTTAACTGACTGAGCCACCCAGGTGCCCCTATACAGATATTTATAGCAGCTTTATTTATAATTGCTGAAACATGGAAACAACCTGGATGTCCTTCAGTAGGTGAGTGGATACATAAACTATTACACATCTGAAAAACTGAAAATTACTCAGTGCTAATGAGAAATGAGCTATCAAGACATGAAAATATATGGGCGAACTTTAAATGAATATTACTAAATGAAAGTAACCAATCTGAAAAGGGTATGCACTGTACGAATTCAATATATGATATTCTTCAAAAAAAGCAAAACTGTAGAGACAATAAAACTATCAGTGGAGGAAAGGATGAATAGGTAGAACACAGAAGATTTTTTGACAAAAAAACAAAAATCATCAATTGGCCATATATGTGGAGGTCTATTTCTAAACTCCATTCTCTTTCATTGATCTGTATGTATATTTACCTGTCTACTAACATCTCACTATAATTTTATAATTGGCCTAAAAATTGTGATTCTCCCATTTGTTATTCCTTTTGAAAATGGCTTTGCTTGTCGATGTGAATTTTGGAATCTAGTCTATATCTACAAAAAAAAAAAAAAAAATGTCCTGCTGGGGATTTGACTGTGACTGTGTTTTATCTATAGATTCTTTGGAGCAGAGTTGACATCTTTCCTATGTTGGGTCTTGCAGTCCATGAACATAGATTTTAATTATTTTTCAGTAATTATAAATGTATATGTTTATTTTTTATAAACATATAATATATTTTTATCCCCAGGGGTACAGGTCTGTGAATCACCAGGTTTACACACTTCACAGCACTCACCATAGCACATACCCTCCCCAATGTCCATAACCCCACCCCCCTATGTTTAAAATTGTTTTTTATTGCTTATCATTTATTGTTAGTAAATGGGAATATATGATTGAGTTTTATATGTTAACTTTTTTTTGTAGATTCCTTGAGATTGTCTGCACAGAAAATCACATTGCCTGTAAGTAGAGAGAGTTTTACTTTTTCCTTATAATCTATTTGACCACCACCCCCCCCACATTCCTTATTGCTCTGATGAGGACTTCCTGAGGTTTTTAATCATGAATTAATATTGAATTTTGTCAAAAATTTTCTTTGCATCAGTTGATATGATCATGTGCTTTTTCACTTTAAGCTGTTAATAATAGACTGCACTGATTGATTTTTGAATATTGAACCAACCTTGCTTTCCTGGGATAAACTCCATTTGTTTGTTTTACATATTACTTGATTCCATTTGTTAATATTTTGGGGAGGATTTTTTTTTTTTTTTTTTTTTGTCTACTTCATGAGGGATATTGGTCTGTAGTTTTCTTTTCCTACTGTCTTTGGTTTTCATATCAGGGTAATATTGGCTTCACAAAATGAGTCAGGAATTGTCCCCTCATCTCCTTTTTTTCTGGAGGAGATTGTATTAAATCGGTGTTATTTCTTCTTGAAATGTTTGATAGAAATAAGTAGTGAAGTTATTTATGCTTATATATTACATTTTCAAAAGGTTTTATCTAGAAATTAAATTTAACAGGCCCCAGGGTGGCTCAGTCAGTTAAGTGTCTAACTCTTGATTTTGGATCAAGTCATGATCTCAGGGTCCTAGGATCAAGACTTACACAGGGTTCTGCACTTAGTGGGGAGACTGATTGAGATTCTCTCCCTCTCTCTGCCCCTCCCTCTGTATCTATGTATCTATCTATCTATCATCTATATATCATCTCTAAAACAAATTAAAAAAAAGAGAAATTTAAGGTGTAGGATTATTCAGGTGTCTTTCATCTTGCATAAATTTTTGAGGAATTGCTTTCTTTTTTAAAAGATTTTATTTATTTATTTGATAGAGAGAAAAAGAGAGGGAGAGAGAGAGATAGCAAGCAGAGTGAGTGGCAGAGGAAGAGGGAGAAGCAGGCTTCCCACTGAGCAGAGAGCCTGATGTGGGCCTCAATCCCAGAACTTTGGGATCATGACCTGAGCCAGAGGCAGTCGCTTAATTGACTGAGCCACCCAGGCACCCTAGGAATTGCTATATTTTATTTAAGTTGTCTTAAATTTATGTACACAGAGTTCTTTTCAGTGTAGTCTTAGGATTCTTTTAATGTCTTCGGTGTCTATAGTGGTATATTCTCCTTCATTCCTTATCCTCGCAATTTTTATCTCCTTTCTTTTTCACTTTTTCAGATTGAATAGAGGTTATCAATTCTACTGAGTTTTAAAAAAGAAATCAGCTTTGTCTTCATTTTTTTTCTATTTCTTTTTTTTTGTTTCATTTATTTCTGCCCTCATTTTTATTATTTATTTCCCATGTTTACTTTCGTTTTGTTTTGTTTTGCTTTTTTTCTAATTTAAGGTAAGAGCTTATATTATTGAATTATGACTTTCCTTTTTTCCTTTCTTTGCCTGGTTATTCTGGACTATAAAAATTGGCCATGTAAGGCCAAACTATGCAAAGTAATTTTAATAATCAGTGGGCTTTATATTTTTTATGAATGACTTTGTATTTTTTATAAATACATCAAACCCTTTCTTACTGTGGATTATAAGTGGTTGACAAATGAAAAAAAGGTGGAATTAATACTTGTTTAGTAAATTGTAATTTAAGACATTAAGAATTTTGAGAACTGAAGTGTTTTGTTTATAAAAATGCAAAAAAAAGTACTTTGAACTTCTCATTATATAAATTACAGTGAGAGCAAGCATCTTGTCCATGCCTTGGCAGTTTGTCTTACTGCTTTCTAAGTTTGAATTAGCTTCCAACAATTTACCCTTTGTACCTCAACTATTGTGAAATATTTCCAAATGTTCCTTTCATGTGAAATTTTGTCATTGTCACTTTTGGAATATCTACAGTCCTTTTCACTACCACTTTCCTCATTCTGTTAATATGTTCACCTTTACTGAGTTCCTCTGGCTGCATATTTAGGACCTTTTGAATGGCAGCACTGTCAACCTTTCCATGTCCAGCTATTTTTTCTAATACTCCATTTATGTTGGATTCAAATTTTACTTTGCTTTTTTGTGGCACATTCATCTTTGTTGGCCAGTTTTCTCTTTTTATTGTACATTTTTTAAAATGTCAAATGGGTTTATCATTGGAACACAAGGAGACAACGCATTTATACTCTCTGCTATATGTGCATGAACTGAATAACAGATGTACAGTGACCAATCACTGACAGCTTTGAAAGAAGTAGGTGATTGGTCACTGATCATGATGCACATCTGTTATTTATGTACTGATTTGTGAACTGAAGAACTAGAAGTGAAGTTTTTACTTCATGCAGTTACTCATAGTAAATATATTGCAGTAATTAAAAATTGAACCGTATTAGTGGGGACTGATTATTTAATTAAGCTATGATAATTGAAATTCATGTATATTGGGACTGTTTAAAGCTAAGGCTATCTGCATAAGCATTTATTTCTATAAATTTCCTTCTGAGCACAACTTTAGATGCACTTCACAAATGCTGATATATGAGCTTTCATTTTTGTTCACCTTAAATTATTTTATAATTTTCCTTTAGATTTCTTCTTTGACCAATGGTTTATTTGGAGGCTTGTTGTTTACTTTATAAATATGTGGAGTTTCTCCTGTTGTATTTCTGCTATTTATTTCTAGTTTAATTCCATTACTTTCAGAGAACATACCTTGGGTGATGTAAATTCTTTAAGTTCATTAAGGTTTATTTGATAAGCCAGAATATAATCTATTTTTATCTGTTCAGATTGCACGTGAAAGACTCTATTCTGCTGTTGTTCAGTGGAATGTTTTATAAATATCACTTAATTATAGTTGTTTGATGTCATCAGGCAATTCTTTTATGACCTTGCTAACTTTCTGTCACCTATTTCTTTTGCTTACTAAGAAGAGAGTTTTTTCCCCCCAGCTTTATTAAGATATAATTTTTATATATATGTATATATGATGTAATTGATATATAATTTTGTGTGAAATTAAAGTGTACAATGTGATGATTTGACACACTTATATTTTGGGAAATGATTGCCACAAACAGAGTTAGTTAATACCATCATCACTTACCTAATTAACGTTTTTTTTGTGTGTGAGAACATTTAAGATTTACTGTTTTAGCAACCTTCAAGTATGTAATACAGTGTTGTTAATTATAGCTAGTATGCTATCTATTAAATCCCTAGAACTCAGAACTATTCCTCTTAATATTGTAAGTTTTTATCTTTTGACCAACACCTCCCCAATCTCTCCTACACCCCATTACCAGCCCCAGGTAACCAACATTCTACTTAAGAGGGAAGTTTTTAAAGTCTCCATTATAGCTGTGGATTTGTCTTTTTTTTTTTTTTTCTTTCAGTTCTGTCATTTTTGCTTTATGTATTTAGAAGCTCTGTACTTAGGTTCATACACATTTGTAATTGTTTCATCTTCTTGGTAAATTAGCCCTTTTATCATTATGCAATCTGCTTCTTTATCTCTGATTATTGTTATTTTGCTCTATTGTCTACTTTGTCTGGTATGAAGTTCACCATTCCAGGTTCATTTTGATTAGTGTTTACTTGTTATAGCTTTACCCTTTCTACTTTTAAACTGCATAGTTTATTTCATATGGACCAGTTTCTTGTAGATAGCATATAGTTGAGTCATTAAAAAAGCCATTCTGATAATTTCTGTCTTTTAATTAGTGCATTCAGACCATTTATATCAAATGCAAGTACTGATATATTTGGGGTTAGCTCTCCTATTTATCATTTTTTAAAAAATTTTGTTTCTTCTCTTTTTTATTCCTTTGTTTCCCTTTCTTGCCTTCTTTTTATTTGAATATTTTTAATATTTCATTTTAGTTTAAGTTTTATTTTTTACTATATTTATTTTTAAATTGAGACATATTTTATATATAATTGTGTGAGCTGAAGTTGTACAATGTGTTGATTTGATCCATTTATATATTGCAATGTGATTACTATCACAGTTTTAACTAACTCTCTGGTACACTCGATATTTATGATTTCTTTTTTGTGGTAAGAATATTTAAGATCTAGTCTTTTAACAGTTTTAAAGCATATAATACAGTGTTGTTGACTATAAAAATCATGCTGTACGTTAGATCTCCCAAGCTTATTTATCCTCTACTTTCAAATTTGCACAATATCACCCCAATCCCCCCATCCACCTGCCCCTGATAACCACCATTCTACTCTGTTTCTATGAGTGTGGCTTTTTTAGATCCCACAAATAAGTGATATCATATAATATTTTACTTTGTCTGGCTTAGCTCAGTAAGCATATTGCCTCAGATTCCATCTATGTTGTCACAAATGACAGGATTTCCTTCTTCCTCATGGGTGAATAATATTCACTATACACACACCACTTCTCCATTATTGTTGACAGGCACTTAGGTTTTTCCATATTTTAGCTACTGTGAATGATGCTGCAGTAAACCATGGGAATGCAGATTTTTTGATATCCTGTTTTCATTTCCTTTGGTTATATACACAGATGTGGGGTTGCTGGATCATGTGGTAGTTGTATTTTAAATTTTTGAGGAAACTCCATATTGTTTTCCATAGTGGTTATACCAATTTACCTTTCTATTGACAGTGCGCAAGTGTTCTCTTTTCTCTGTATCTTCATTAACACTTGTTATCTCTTGCCTTCTTTTTTTTTTTTTTTTCTAAAGATTTTATTTATTCATTTGACAGACAGAGATCACAAGTAGGCAGAGAGAGAGGAGGAAGCAGGCTCCCCGCCGAGCAGAGAGCCCAATGCAGGGCTCGATCCCACGACCCCGAGATCATGACCTGAGCCGAAGGCAGAGGCTTTAACCCACTGAGTCACCCAGGCGCCCCTCTCTTGCCTTCTTGATGATAGACATTCTAATAGATGTGAGATGATGTCTTGCTGTGGTATTGATTTGTAGTTCCCTAGTCATTCGTGATGTTGAACATTTTTTTATGTGCTTATTGGCCATTTGGTTGTCTTCCTTGGGAAAAATGTCTCTTCAGTTTCTCTGCCCATTTATAAATCAGCTTTTTTTTTTTTTTTGGTTATTATGTTGTACCTGTTTTTAATATATTTTAATATTAAACTCTTATTCAGTATATGTTTTGCAAATATTTTCTCCCATTCCACAGGTTGCCTTTTTATTTTGCCACTTGTTTCTTTTGCTGTGTAGAAACTTTTTTTTTTTTGAAGATTTTATTTATTTATTTGACACAGAGAGAGACACAGTGAGAGAGGGAACACAAGCAGGGGGAGTGGGAGGGGAAGATGCAGGCTTCCCACTGAGCAGGGAGCCCTATGTGATGTGGGGCTCATCCCAGGACCCTGGGATCATGACCTGAGCTGTAGGCAGATGCTTACCGACTGAGCCACCCAGGTGCCCCTGTGCAGAAACTTTTTTATTTGATGTAGTTTCAATTGTTGATTTTTTCCTTTGTTGTTTGTACTTTTAGTGTCATATCCAAAATATCATTGCTGAGAACAATGTTGAAGAGATTTCTTCCTTACATTTCCTTCTAGGAGTGTTATAACATCATGTCTTATGTTTAAGCTTTTAATCCATTTTGATCTAATTTTTGTGAGAAGTGTAAGATAAGGGTCCAGCTTAATTTTCTGCATTCAATTATGTAGTTTTTCCAACACCCTTTGTTGAAGAGACTATCCTTTTCTCATTGAGTGTTCTTGGCTCTCTTGTCAAATATTAGTTGACTGTGTATGTTGGGATTCATTTCTGGGCTTTCTATTCTGTTCCATTGGTCTATGTGTCTATTTTTATGCTAGTATCCTACAGTTTTAATTACTATAATCTTATAATATAGTTTGAAATTAGGAATTGTTATTTCTCCAGGTTTGTTCTTCTTTCTAAAAATTATTTTGACTACTTGGGGTCTTTTGCAATTCCATACAAACCTTATGATTTTTTTTCTCTATTTCTGTAAGTAATGCCATTGGAATTTTGATAGGGATTGCATTGAATTTATAGATGGCTTTGGGTAGTATGGGTATTCTAACAATATTAATTCTTTCAATCCATGAACATGAGATATCTTTCCATTTGTGCCTTTTTAAATTTCTCTCATCAAAATCTTACAGTTTTCACTCTATGTATCTGCACTTCTTCCTAGGTATTTTGTTTCTGATGCTATTGTGAATGGGATATTTGTCTTTATTTGTTAATGTATGAAAATACAATTGATTTCTGTATGTTGACTTTATATCCTGCAACTTTAATGAATTCATTGATTAGTTCTAATAATTTTTTAGTTGAATTTTTAGGATTTTCTATGTGTAAGATTATAGCATCTGTAAATAATGACAATTTTACTTCTTTCTTTTCAGTTTGATGTCTTTTATTTCTTTGTCTTACTTAATTGCTATAGCTAGGACTTCCAGTACTAGGTTGAATAAGAGTGGTGAGGGCAGACATGCTTTTCTTGTGTTTGACTTCAAGGAAAAGTTTTGAATCTTTCATCATTGAATGTGATGTTAGTTGTGGGTGTGTCATATATATGATCTTTATTATGTTTAGGTATGTGTCTTCAGTTTGTTGAAGGTTTTCGTTATGAAAGATGTTGAATACTTTCAAATGCTTTTTTTGCATCTACTTAGACAATAATATGATTTGTGTCTTCTCATTTTATGAATGTGGTACAGCATACATATTGATTTGCATATGTTGAAGCATTCTCAAATCCCAGGGATAAATCTCATGTGATCGTGATGTGTGATCTTTTTATGTACTGCTGAATCCAGTTTGCTAATATTTTGTTGAGAACTTTTGCTTCTATAGTTTTCTTATAGTGTACTTCTCTGGCTTTGTCATTAGGGCTATGCTCACCTCATACAAAGAGTTTGGATATGTTTCCCCCTTTTTAATTTTTTGGAAGAGTTTGAAAAGAACCTATATTAATTCTTTAGATGTTTGGTAAAATTTGTTGGTGAAGCCATCTGTCCTGAGCTTTTCTATTTTGAGGGATGTTTGATTACTGATTCAACTCTTTGATCATTATTGGTCTGATCAGATTTTCATTTCTTCATGATTCACTTTTGGTATGCTGTATGTTTCTAGGAATGTATCCATTTGTTGTAGATTATCCAATTTGTTGAGACATTAATGTTCATAATAAATATTCTTTTATGAGGCTTTGTATTTCTTTTTTTTTTTTTTAAAGATTATTTATTTGCGAGAGAGAAAGAGAGAGAGAGCAGTGTGAGCAGGAGTGAACAAGAGTGTGGGGAGGGGCAGAGGGAGAAGAAGAAGCAGGATCCCCACTGAGCAGGGAGCTTGATGGAGGGCTCAGGCCCAGTACCCTGGGATCATGATCTGAGCTGAAGGTAGACATTGCCAGCAGAGCTACCCAGGTGCCCCTATTTATTTACTTTTTTATTTATTTCTCTCTCTTGTTCACAGTCCACTTGGAACCTATGCCTTTTACTTCAGAGGGAAGTTAGATAATTTATCTATTTATCACCATATCCTAAAATTATTGATTAAAAATAAAAAAACTAGAGTATTGATTAACTATGTAATCCAGATCCATTCTATAACCCTTCCTATGTCTTAAGAAGATATTACCCAACATACAAATAACTGATAAGTTATAAAGGAATGATAACATATTTTTTCCTAAAGTTTAATCAATTATAGTGTAATTACTTTAGAAATAGATTATGTTTTAAAATAATTTGATTGATGTGTGAATAGTAGAAATTTATTAATATTGAACACATTTAAATTTTATTTGCTGGGATTTTTTCCCCTCTAATAACTAACTAAATGAATTTGACAACATTGAGCATAGGAAATAAGTAACAAATCAAAGCTTGCTCATAAAAAACCTGTCATTTATGATACTACTTATAACTAGTATCTGGAAAAAGAAAATAACACTGGGTGCCTGGGTGGATGAGTCATCTAAGCAACCAACTCTTGATTTTGGCTCAGGTCATGATCTCAAGGTTGTGGGATCAAGCTCCACATGGGGCTCCATGCTCAGCAGGGAGTCTCCTCGAGGATTCTCTCTCTCCATCTGCTCCTTTCTCTGCTTGTGCATTCTCTCTCTCAAATAAACAAATAAATCTTAAAAAAAAAGAGAAAAGTAACAAATTGTGGCCTTTTTACATTATTAATGAAAATTTTGTCTACTTTAAAATTTCTAACGGTATTTTAGAGTAGGAACTAAAGGGGTTACTTTTACTAAAACAATATATATATTTATGGGCTACTTTTTCATATCTCAAGGGCTATTTCTTAACAATTATGTGGATAGAGAATATCCTCATTTTACATATGAATAAACTGAGAAATAGAGAAGTTAATTAAATTTCCCCAAGTTCACACACATTGAATAGAAGAGGTATGGTTTAAATTGAGTATTTTGGCTTCAGAGTCCACACTCTGAACTATCTTATTATCTAGTCTCTAGAAGAGAGGGCAATAGCATTGTTGTATTACCATCTTGAGAAATGTTAGAATATAAAACAATTTTTATTTTTTAAAATTAAAACAATTTTTAAAAAGATTTTATTTTTAAGTACTCTCTACACACATTGTGGAGTTTGAATTCATGACCCTTGAGATTAAGAGTCACATGCTTTACGGATTGAGCCAGACTGGCACCCATAGAATATAAAACAATTTTTAAAAAGAAGAGTAGTATGTTATTATGTGTGTGTATGTGTGTCAGTGTGTGTTTGTATATGCACATATCTGCATAATATTTTGCTCAAAGTGACTCTTTAATTTAGTTACAGATATTTTGTATGTTCTATACTGGAAAAAAGATCTTGTCAGGCATCAGTGTATTCTTATGCTTTGTTATTTATTTTCATGTATCACTTTCATGTCTTTACACATTGATGTATATACAAATAACATGAAATAACCATCAGTTTTTATTTATTTATTTATTTATTTATTACCTTTTTTTTCTTTTATTTTTTTTCAGTGTTCCAGAATTCATTGTTTATGTACCACTCCCAGTGCTCCATGCAATACATGCCCTCCATAATACTCACCACCAGGCTCACCCCTCCCCCCACCCTCCCCCAAACTCTGTTTGTTTCTTAAAGTCTATAGTCTTTCATGGTTTGTCTACCCCCTCCAATTTCCCCCAACTCACTTCTCCTCTCCATCTCTCAGTGTCCTCCGTGCTATTCCTTATGCTCCACAAGTAAGTGAAACCACAGGATAATTGACTCTTTCTGCTTGACTTATTTCACTCAGCATAATCTCTTCCAGCCCCATCTATGTTGATACAAAAGTTGGGTATTCATCCTTTCTGATAGAGGCATAATACTCCATTGTATATATGGACCATATCTTCTTTATCCATTGGTTCGTTGAAGGGCATCTTGCTTCTTCCACAGTTTGGCAACTGTGACCATTGCTGCTATGAACATTGGGATACAGATGGCCCTTCTTTTCACTACAACTGTATCTTTGGGGTAAATAGCCAGTAGTGCAATTGCAGGATCATAGGGAAGCTCAATTTTTAATTTCTTAAGGAATCTCCACACTGTTTTCCAAAGTGGCTTTGCACCAACTTGCATTCCCACCAACAGTGTAAGAGGGTCCCCTTTCTCCACATCCTCTCCAACACTTGTTGTTTACTGTCTTACTGGTTTTGGCCACTCTGACTGGTATAAGGTGGTATCTCATTGTGGTTTTCATTTGAATCCTGATGGCTAATGATGATGAACATTTTTTCATGTGTCTGTTAGCCATTTGTATGTCTTCTTTGGAGAAGTGTCTGTTCATGTCTTCTGCCCATTTTTTGACATGATTATTTGTCTTGTGTTTGTTGAGTTAGAGGAGTTCTTTATAGATATTGGATATCAGCCCTTTGCCTGTAGTGTCATTTGTGAATATCTTCTCCCATTCCGTGGGTTGCCTCTTTGTTTTGTTGACTATTTCCTTTGCTGTGCAGAAGCTTTTGATCTTGATGAAGTCCCAAAAGTTCATTTTTGTTTTTGTTTCCTTTTTCTTTGGAGACATATCTTGAAATAAGTTGCAATATCCATCAGGTTTTGAATTCTGCTTCTGAGAAAGGCCACAAGATTATAGTCTTAAAACTTTAATGAGTAGGATTCAATTTAGTAATATTCTGAATATCATTATGACCTCTCTCTAAAGTAGACTTTTCTTACGCCATTTAATATTTTTTTGAGAGTTTAAGAACTACTATACACTAATAGTAAAAATTGTTATTTTATTCTTTCATGCCTTATTTCTTTACCACTCTTCTCACATGATGTTTCTGGTAAAAACTGATCTAAAAGGTTAGGCAAATCAAATTGTTGAAGATTGCAATGTTCTTTGGTTTATTCTTTCTTGTTTTAGTTTTTTAATGACATGTGGTTATTTACTTAAAATTTTTTATTTTTAAAAAATTTTAGTTTAAATTCCAGTTGGTTAACATACAGTGTAATGTTAGTTTCAGGTGTACAATATAGTGATTCAACACTTCCATACCACACCTGGTGCTCATCACAAGTGTCCTCCTTAATTCCCCATTACCTATTTAACCCATCTCCCTGCCCACATCCTCTCTGGTAACCATCAATTTGTTCTATAGTTAAGTCTTTTTCTTGGTTTGCCTCTCTCTCTCTTTTTTCTCTTTGTACCTTTGTTTTGTTTCTTAAATTCCACGTGAGTGGAATCCTATGATATTTGTCTTTCTTTGACTGACTTATTTCCCTTGGCATAATACTCTCTGGCTCTATCCATGTCATTGCAAAAGGCAAGAGTTCATTCTTTTTTATGGCTGAGCAATGTTCTGAAAATCAAAACCAGCTCTGCTGGTATTCCAGTAGAGAAAATATACTTTTCTTATTCTGCAGTGCAAAAATTGAAATACATGAACTGCTTCATTTTTCAAATAATTTGAAAATCTTGTTCTTTCAATACATGATGTGGGATATATTAATGAGGCATTAAAATTTTCAGGGGGTAAATCTTTTAGAGAAAACATGTCCACAGATGTTAGTTTTCTTTCTTCCATCCTTTATAGAATCTCCGTTCCTTTTTAGATACTGGGGAAAAAAAAAAAGCTGATTCCTGTGCAGTATTTACAATGCTTTGAAGTTTTGTTTTCTTCTTAAATAATAATGATTTAGTGAGATTTCTGAGACAGAATTTTTGCCATAATCCAATCCTTAGTTTTTACTTCCTACCTATTATTCTCCTAACTCTACCTTAAATTATTTCATTCTACTATTTGTTGGAATTTTAAAGGTGAATTTAATTTAAGGATGTACATATTGTCATGGTAGGAGAGTTTTCAAAGGTTGGTGGAGTCATGCAGCTTCTTCTTCTTAAAATCTTATTTATGAGAGAGAGAGAACATGAGGTGTCGGGTGGGGGAGGGAAGAGGGAAGGGCAGAGAGAGAGAGCCAGAGAGAGAAGCAGGCTCCCTGCTGAGGGTCTCAGTCCCAGGAACCTGAGCTCATGACCTGAGCTAAAGGCAGAGGCTTTACCAAATGAGCCACCCAGGTGTCCCAACTTACTCTTTTAGTAGACATCTATAAAGAAAAAAATCTTTAGTTCACATTTATATGTACTCAAAATAGAAGTTCTATTTTTTTCTGTGTTCAGTAAATATAATAATGCTGGAAAATACAGAGCAATGGTAGTCCTACTTAGTGTGACCTTTCATTATAATTACACTTGCTGCAAAGAGAGCCTGCCTGGCCTCAGATAGCCTCACTGACTGTGCCACTGTTAAACCCTGAGCCCTAGTGTTCTCACCAGTTTCCTTATAACCCAATTAAATTGAAGATGAAGGTATGGCCATAAAACAATCACTTCTCTCTATATTCATAGATCTGATTATAGCAAAAAGAGCTGGATTTTATGCAAATTTCTATTTGTACTGGAGAGACAAAAATTTCATTTTGAACAAAGGTGGAAGTGTAATTTATGTTAGAAGTCTGACAGAGACAGCTAATCTGACATATGAGTTTGCTTTGATATAAATCATAGATTGCTATTAATAGACGCATCATTTCTTGAAGTAAATTTATCCTTTTTAATGTTTTCATCAGGTCTTTCAGCTCTTCTTTGCTTGACTTCCCAGTGTACTGCTGGTTCAGTGAATTAATCACATAATATGAATTATTTAAATTAGTAAGAATTATTAAGGAGTAAGCAATTTTGATATTTTCCCCTAGTTCTAAGAAGAATACACATAATTTCCCCTCTGTTTTAAAGAGAAGATGGAAGATATAGATATTAAATTGCATGATTCACCCAGATAAGATGATATGACAGTCAACAAGGACTTTTATGAAATCATAGCAATATAAATTCTACAATTTTCTTTGACCATTATTTAAGTCTTCCAAGAATTAGCTGATAGTATTTTTATTAATTGTAACTTATTTTTGGCAATAGTTGGCAAAATCAGACCAAAGCAGAAACATGTAATTCAGATTTAATCAATTAACTGAGTTCGGACACCTCTGAGTGCTCATAGAGGTCAGAATATGCTAGCATGATGCTCTATACTAGGAATACAAAAATGAATATGAGATGATTGCTGTTCCAGAGGAGTTGGGAAGGTAGGATATGGGGAGACAGACATGTGAACAATTCATGTGATAACTAGATATATCAAGTTGTATTGGAACACAGAGGAATCAATTGTTTATCTAGGCTGGATAGTTGGGAATTATAAAGAGGAAACATGATGCAGAAAAACACAGAAGTCTTAATGTTCATGCCAGTGATCCAAGGATGGAGAATAATCCATTGTGCCTAGAAAATATAGTGTGGGAAAGAGTGAGGGGAGAGGAGCCAGTCTGTTCTGTGAAGAAAGACCCTAGATGCCGGGCTGAGGAGTCTTTACTTTGTTGGAAAGGATGAGAGGTAACCAGAAGGGTGATTGAGAAACTTTATCACTGACGGTCTCTTTCTCATTGGTGAGTAGACTTATAAACTCGTTTTGATAAAAATACTGAATTTGACTGACAAAATATATTGATAAAAATACCTACTTGACTTGGAATGTTTATTGACCAGTTTTATGAGAAATCTCATCTCCTTGTCCCAGTAAATAATTTGCTTTTCACTTTTTTTTTTTTTAAAGATTTTATTTATTTATTTGTCAGAGAGAGAGAGAGAGAGAGAGAGAGCGCGAGCGAGCACAGGCAGACAGAGTGGCAGGCAGAGGCAGAGGGAGAAGCAGGCTCCCCACAGAACAAGGAGCCCGATGCAGGACTCGATCCCAGGACGCTGGGATCATGACCTGAGCTGAAGGCAGCTGCTTAACCAACTGAGCCACCCAGGTGTCCCAAATAATTTGCTTTTCACTTTTAAGCAGATAATGGTTTATATAAAAATACTCACAAGGGGCACCTGGGTGGCTCAGTAGGTTAAGTCTTTGCCTTCGACTCAGGTCATAATCCAAGGGTCCTGGAATCGAGCCCCGAGTCGGGCTCCCTGCTTAGCAGGGAATCTGCTTCTCACTCTTCCTCTCCCTCTGCCCCTTCCCCTCACTTGTGTTCTCTCTGTCTCCTGTCTCAAATAAATAAATGAAATCTTTAAAAATAATAATAAAATAAAAATACTCACAAATTTACTTCTCCTCACTGACCAACTTGTGACATATGCATAAAAAATAAAATAACTGAAATAAAATATTGTTTGGCCACAATAAAATATGTTTTTCACATTAGCTTTTGACAGAAAATTGAGAATTTTTGGCAGAAAATTGAATGGGCTATTCTACAACTATATACAAAATTGAAGCAACAAGATATTTTCATGGGAAAAAATGTCCTTTTTATCAAGAAATGTTATATTCTTAAGGGAAATGAACATATGTTCCAATGCCATAACTAGGTCCTAAAGAGAATTTGAGGAATGACAGTTTTCCATGATGATGTTATCAAGAGGCTTAATTGCATCATTAAAACTAGATTGCCTTTATTAGGAAGCATCAAAGCATTTAGAACAAGATAAATTGAAGTTTCCAAAAAAAAAAAAATAGTGTACTTCTTTAGATTTTCAAAGGCTCCTCTGTGCCCATGCAGACCTTTACAGGCAATTTTTTTTTTTTTTTTTTCAAATACTTCATGTGGTAAGTAACCCTAACATGTGGATATAAGTTTCATTTCTAAACACATTTTTACTTCGTGGGAATTTAGAACAAGATTAGATAAATTTTAAGGCTTAGAAGCATTTCTGATGGAACAAGTAAATCCTCTTCCTGCTCCCCTGCCAAAAAAGTTGGATATATCAGAACAAAATAAAACAAAGGTCGCAAGGAATTATTTCTGTATCTTCAGCATTCTTTTGCAGTGGTGTACTGCTTGGCTGGTAAACAGTTCTTTTTTTTTTTTTTTTAAAGATTTTATTTATTTATTTGACAGAGATCACAAGCAGGCAGAGAGGCAGGCAGAGAGAGAGGAGGAAGCAGGCTCCCTGCTGAGCAGAAAGTCCAACGCGGGGCTCGATTTCAGGACCCTGAGATCATGACCTGAGCCGAAGGCAGCGGCTTAACCCACTGAGCCACCCAGGCACCCCGATGGCTGGTAAACAGTTCTAACATGAATTTGGACCTTTGCCAGTGAGTTTGCCATGGTTCACTGTGTGGAAACACTTGCACAGATAGGCTAATAAGATTTATGCTGATAGCGCCAAGTGTCACACCTCACAGACCTAATAAGTAAGTGCAAACCTAGCACAGAAGAAAAAACATTCACACTGGGAAATTCCTGGCTAGGTATCTGGTATTTCTTAGCTTGTGTGCTGGGCATAAAATTCCAACACAGAACTCTGCTGTCAACCCAGACCTGGTAATCATCCTTTCAACAAAAATTTGGTGCCTTCTGTGTTCTAGATATTAAGGAGGAAGCTGTAAAAATAGCATTTGCAAGGCTCCTACTCTCAGATAATTTATGAGACAGACATTAATAAAAAAAGTACAGAAAGAAAGAAGATAAATACAGATTGTGACCTCGATGCCTAAGAGATTGACTGGGACAGAGGCTTTCTTTAGAGAAAAGAAATATCGATAAGAAGTTATGGTTGAGACCATAGGGATAAGATAGTGCTAGACATCCAAAAAGCTGTGGGAAAAGGATTCCAGGGGAAGGGCCAAGCCCCTGATTGGGGGAAGAGACCTTTCCTTTATTCAAAAGGTAACATTGAACATTCCCTCAATACCAAGGTCAGTATCAAATGTAAACATCATTTCTTTGATGTAACAAAGAAGGCATTTTGGAGAAGTAGAGAGTCACATATGTAAATGCTGTTACTTATGTGTAAGGGAGTCACTGGTGAGTTAAAGGAGGTGACGTTTGGATTGGGAGATTAAACAAAACAATACATTTTATATGAGTTGATGGGAGAGGGGAAACAGAGGAAAGGCCGCTGATGAAGAAACAGTTAAAAATATTGGTGTGCTACCAGGTGATGCTGTTTGTTTGAGCCAGCCAGCAAGTAGGCAGTCGAGTGATTATTTTCTGTAGCTCCTTTGTAATGATCCTTCCTGCATTCAAATTATCTAAAGTATCTTTGGCAACAAGTACTAATCAGATTGCCCTGGGTTCACTATTTCTGAGAGACTTTTTCTTAGATACATGTTGGTAGAGCTTCTGGTCCCAGAAGACCTGAGTGAAATGACAGGGAACCAAAGAAACTCATGACCTGAGAGCTTTTATTCAGTAGCTTTTGCAGAAAATACCTGATCCAATGGGAACCCATTATCTTGGCCATGTTTTGAGACTCAGATGTCACTGGTGTCTCCTATTTCAGCTCAGCTTCAGAGGCTCACATGTCTTGTACCTTGGGGAAATCATCTGAAACTAACTACAACCCCTTCCCAATGGCAGTGGAAGATGGGGAGACCAAGAAGCAGCACGTAGGGCTCCCAGGAAGCAGTCACTTTTTCTTTTTCTTTTTTTTTTCTTTGTTGGTCTCAGAGACTCTCATTTTGCTGATAAATTTCAGGAAATGGCTCATTTAGTCATTTTGAGAATTCTTATTCTTTTCCTCACTTAGTTGCTCCTCATGAGGACCAGCAGGCACACAAGCCTTTGTGAGAATTGCCGACTTTGCTGAAGACATGGTGTAATGGAATGGGACAGCAGATGATGTTGTTGAATTGAGTATCTCAATTATGTTTCTCTACGATGTTTTGGGCATTTCCATCATCTCAGATTCTAGGCTTCTGTCCCACTTCTTGCCCCTTCTTCCCTTTTACTGCTCCCAGAAACTCCAACAAAAGGCTGCCCAACTATTCTTCTCTTGATCTTAGCCAAAAGGCCGAGAAGCGATTGCCCAACTATTCTTATAGTTAACTAGCATTTACTCCATTGATCAGGGCTTTGCACTACCAGTCAGAAAGGGTGGCTGATGGTATGCATGACTCAAAAGGCTTGCCTGCCCCAGAGTATTTCCAGCACTGGTCAGACAGCAGTATCCTCAGTCCTCATGGCTATAGCCATACTTCTGACTTACTTATGACCTCTGGAAGGCCTTTTCATCTGAGTCTGCTGCCTGAAGAAGGAAACCTCACAACCAGCTTTCTTTCCTTTCCTTTTTTTTTTAAAGATTTTATTTATTTATTTGAGAGATTGAGAGAGAGAGCGAGGGAGAGTGACAGAGAGAAGCAGACTCCCCACTAAGCAGGGCCCCGCCCCAGATGCAGGGCCCCATCTCAGGTACCTGAGATCCTGACCTGAGCCAAAGGAAGATGTTTAACTGACTGAGCCACGTGTTGCCCCCCGCCCCATCACCCGACTTCATACCCAATCAGCCATTAAATTTTTTTTAAAGGGCAAAGTGATTCTCCAGAATGGTTGGAGATTGAAGATAGATAAGGGGAGGAGTGACAGAAGTCACATGGCTCGAGCTGCTACTGGGAAGGCAGCATGATTTATAATGAGTCAGTCCTGACACCTGGGGTGAGAGTGACAGTGTGCCCGGCTATGGGACACGGGGTGTTTGCAGGCACAGAATGGAAGGAGGAGCTCTAAAGAAGGATAGGTTTGTGCACATGCATGTGGCACATACAGGGCAGAAGACAAAATTTGTTGGTTTCCCAATTTTGCTTCAAGCTGGCTCCTATTTTATAACCCAGACGGATTCAGTGACCCTGCCTGACTTTAGAAGAATTTTGCAGACTCCCTGTGATCTTGCCTAAGTGAAGTAGCTTGGATAACTATGTGATAGCTAGAGGCAAGGATCTTTTCTAAATATAAAGTTTGCTGCCTTGCTTTTCATTTGCTCTTAAGAATTTTCAGAATCAATATTATCCATAGTTTTTTTTTTCCCCAAAAGAACTCAGTAGATCACTTTACCTCCTTAATATTGATTTATTTAACATTCTAGTTTTAGCAGAGGAAGGCTAGTCCTTAGTCTTTCCAAATGCAGCAAAAACAGTTCATTAAAAATGTAAGGGGTTCAAATTAAAGGAATATGAATTATTTGGTATTTTATTTATCATTGGAACATTTAGTAATCCCCTTTCTTTATTTTAGTTTTTTTTTTTTTTATAAAGATTTTAATTTCAGAAAGAGAGAGAGAGTGCCTGAGTACAAGCATGAGCAGGGGGAGGGTCAGAGAGAGAAGCGGACTCTCTGCTGAGAAGAGAGCCCCACTCAACTCTGGGCTCCGTGCCAGTACCTGGGATCACGACCCCAGCTGAAGGCAGATTCCCAACTGACTGAGCCACCCAGGTGCCTGCTTTCTTTAAACAAAGAACCTCTTTCTTTAAACAAAGAACCCATGAATCATTGAGATTAAGGTGTGATAGTTCTTGTATAAATTTCTGATACCACTTTCTGGATTTTTAAAAAAATATTTATTTATTTATTTTTAGAAAGAGAGAGAGAGAGAGAGAGCATGAGTGGAGGGAGAGGCAAAAACTGAGGGAGAGAGAGAATCTCAAGCAGAACTTTCATTGAACACGGAGCCTGATGTGGGACTTGATCTCACTACCCTGAGATCATGACCTGAACTTAAATCAATAGTCAGATGTTTAAATGACTGCACTACCCCAGGGACCCCTCACTTTTTGGATTTTTAAAGTTACGGTAGTTCTAGCTAGTTTTTCACTTACATTATACATTTTGGGAAAGCTGGTACTGATTTTCCTATACAATGAAAAGAAAGTAATTTCTCAATTTATGTCTGAAAATTTAAAAGCTGATCAGTATAAGACAAAATAAAAAGTACTTTGAATTATTGACTCCTCTGATAACTACTCTATTCCAAATCATCCACAATTAGTATTTTGTTTTACTTCCTTTTTTTGTTTTTCTATTTAGATATATTAACACATATATAAATATACAGAGTACAATACTTGTGTTGGAACAGGTGTATATGTGTATATGTTTATACCTAAACCAAATTTGTAGTATGCTGGATAGATAGTTTTAAATGATGCTTTGTTACCTAACAATTTGTCACTGAGTACTCTTCAAAAACATGAATTTTTTAAAGCATCCAGAGGATAGAGCATATGGATGCACCATATTTTATTTTACTATCCCATGTTCAACATTTCATTTGTTTCTAATTACTTATTATTAAAAATAATAGACTACACTGAATATTTTTATATATAAATTTTTTCCTTACCTTTGGGGGAATCACTGGGTCAAGGGTCATGAATGACTATTTTTAATGAGGTTTGGTGCATATTTTCAAATTCTGCTCTGGAAGAGATGTGTGAGTTTCTCCCTTCTTCATATATATACAAGGGTACCATGTCATTGTATTCTCATTGATGCGGGAATATAAGGCTCACAACAACTTTGCTAATTTGCTGGGCAAAACTGTTTCTGATTGTTTTACTTTAAATTTTTATCATTTTGTCTCTGATTGCTACATTGGCAGCTTTATAAGAAATATTATTTTTCCTTTCCCTCTTTTAGCCTTGAAAAATGACAATCATAGTTGTTTCATGGGGAAATTAGGAAACGCAAATATGTGTGAAAGTGCTATATGGATATTAGGAAGCATTATTATTGTGAAGCCATTATGGCAAGATTGAGACATCTTCATTTGGTGACAACCAGCTGCAAATATTAGCATTCCTGATGTTTGTCCTCATCTGAAACAGCATCCCTTGGTGCCCAAGTTGCATTTATTCAGTTCTCTTCTCATCTCAACCCCAGCTGTGGTAGACAAATCGTGAAAGCTCAGACTCTTCTCTCCCTGCCAGACCTTTGCTACAAGAACTTGCAGCCGTCTCTCTGCAATCTGCCCCGGGCCTCCTCCAACACAGGAATCTCTTAGCAGAGACTGACTGCCATTGACTGGCATTGGGCAGCCCAAAGGTGCATGAATGGGGAAGGATTCACATCAGGGGAATTCCTGAACCAAAGGGAGATGGAAGTCAGTGGAAAAACGTTCCAGTTGCCCATCTTTTGGGTGATCATTTCTAGGAGGCATTCCATATATGCTTCTCAGGATTTCTGGCAGAATCCACTCTTGCAGCCAATAGCAGGAACCTTAATAATGCACCATGTAGTGGCCTTCCTCCTTCTGTGTTCTGACTCTTTTTCCTCCGTGACTCCCGTTTCTTAGGATCAGCTTCCAAATAAACCAAGTGTAACCAAGTCTTTAGTCTAGACTCTTCTCTAGGGGAACCCTAAACTAAGCCACCATCCTTCCCTTCTCCTCCAGTACTGCTGAGCTCTTTTTCTTTTTCTTTCTCTTTAGAATATTCACTTAACTAACTCAGCCATTACGTACTAAGTGTTGACCAGGTGCTAGGCAGTATTGTTGTGATAGACAGGGATAACAGACCCAAATTCTGGCCATCAGGGAGCTACATTCTAGTGCATCAGGCAGAAAATGAGCACAATAAATAAGTACCTAAGAGAAAAAAAGTAAGGGAGATGGGAAATATCTGGGGCTGTAATTTCATACAGTATGGACACAGGAGATCTTACTGAGAAGTTCACATTTGAATAAATATCTGAAGACAGTGAAGGAGTGAGCCGTGTTGCTATCTAGGAAAAATATTCCATCTGAGAAGAAAACAGATACATAGGCCCTAAGACGGCAGCATTTCTGGAGCACGTAGAAGTACGGGGAAGGCCAATGTCGCTCAGCAAGGTGATACAAGAGTAGAATGGTTAGGGAGCTAATAGGATGTTAGATCACAAAGAAACTTGAAGCTCTTTGCTGTTTAATATGCATTTGGTGGGAAATGCCTGGAGAGTTTTGAAAGTAAGAATCTCGTGGTCAAAAAAAATTTTCTGGCCACTGTACTGAATGTAGTCTTTAGGATGATGAGGGCAGAAGCAGAGACCAGGTAGGGGATTATGGCAGAAATCCAGGAGAAAGATGATTGTGGTTTGGACTTGAGTTTTAGCAGTGGAGGTAATGAGAAGTGTCTGGTTCTGGATATATTCCAAAACTGGATTTGACAGAATTTGCTGATGGGTGGATAGGATTTGGGGTGTGATAGAGGTGAGGAATCATGGACTGGAAGAATTGTCTTTGCCATTTACTGGGTTGGCAAAGTGAGTGAGAGAAAGGAAAGCCTGAAAAGGTCTATCAGGAGCCAAACTTTCCACATATTAAATATTAATATTAAATAAACCACATATTAAATAAACCTATTATTACTTCCCATGGGAAATGTCAAGGAAAGTAGGTGGTTGATATAGGAGTCTGGATTTAAGAAAGGTCAGAGCTGGAGGTATAAATTAGGGAGTTACTAGTATATAGATGACATTTTGAAACTTCTTGGATGAGATTTCCAAGGGAGTATGTGTGGATAGAAAAGAGAAGAGATCCAAATATGGTATATTAGTCTGCCAGTCTATCATATTATTATGGTAATAACAAAAATACCTCAGACTGGGTGGCTTAAATAGATTTTTATTTTTCATAGCTGTGGAGGCTGGAGGTCCAAGATCAAGGTGCCCACAATAGTGGTTTCTCCTGAGACTTCTCTCTTTGATAAATAGATGGCCCATTTTTTTGTGTGCTCATGTGGCCTTTTCTCAGTGAGTTTGCATCTCTGGTGTCTCTTTCCTTACGACCCCATTTACCTTAATTACCTCTTAAAAAACCCTAACCTCCCCCAAACAGACACATTCTAAGGTACTGGGGCTTAAGGTTTCTTTCAACACACAAATTTTAGGGGGATACAACTGAGCTTCACAGGTAGCTGTCAGGGACATTCTGAAGTTAGGATGATGGAGAGATAAGAAGGGATAATCAAACAATACTGAGATGGTGAGGACAGAACGGTAAGAGAAAATACTAGAAGATACCATATGAAGTAAAGAAAGAGGAGATAGAAAAAGGAGAAAGTGATCAGTTGTATGAAAAGCTGTTGATAGGTCAAGTACCATGAGGACTGGGGATAAATATTGAATTTAGAAATGTAGAGATCTGGACTCTCTACTCTGTTCCATTGGTCTATGTGTCTGTTTTTGTGCCAGTACCATGCTGTCTTGCTAATCACAGCTTTGTAGTAAAGCTTGAAATCAGGCAAAATGATGTCCCCAGCTTTGTTTTTCTTTTTCAACATTTCCTTAGCAATTCAGGGTCTTTTCTGGTTCCAAACAAATTTTAGGATTGTTTGTTCCAGCACTTTGAAAAATGCTGGTGGAATTTTGATTGGGATGGCATTGAAAGTATAGATTGCTCTTGGCAGTATAGACATTTTAACAAATGTTTATTCTTCTGATATATGAGCATGGAGCGCTTTTCCATCTTTTTGTGTCTTCTTCAATTTCTTTCATGAGTGTTCTGTAGTTCCTTGAGTACAGACCCTTTACCTCTTTGGTTAGGTTTATCCCAAGGTAAATGGAATTGATCCTCTAATTTCCCTTTTTATATTTTCATTGTCAGTGTATATGAAAGCGACTGATTTCTGTGCATTGATTTTGTATCCTGCCACATTACTGAATTGCTGTATGAGTTCTAGTAGTTTGGGTGTGGAGTCTTTTGGGTTTTCCACATAAAGTATAATGTCATCTGCAAAGAGAGAGAGTTTGACTTGGACCCTTAGCTATATGGTCAAATAATCTTTGACAAAGCAGGAAAAAATATCCAGTGGAAAAAAGACAGTCCCTTCAATAAATGGTGCTGGGAAAATTGGACAGCAATGTATAGAAGAATGAAACTCAACCATTCTCTTATACCATATATAAAAATGAACTCAAAATGGATGAAAGACCTCAATGTGAGGCAGGAATATATCAAAATCCTAGAGAAGAACATAGGCAATAACTCTTCGACATCAGCCACAGCAACTTCTTTCAAGACACATCTCCAAAGGCAAAGTAAACAGAAGCAAAAATGAACTTTTGGGACTTCATCAAGATCAAAGCTTCTTCACAGCAAAGGAAACAGTCAACAAAACAAAGAGGCAACCCACAGAATGGGAGAAGATATTCACGAATGATACTACAGACAAAGGGCTGATATCCAAAATTGATAAAGAACTCCTCAAATTCAACATCCAAAAAAATAGATAATCATGTAAAAAAAATGGGCAGAGGCGTGGAGACATGTCTCCAAAGAAGACATACAAATGGCTAACAGACTGGCTAACAAATGGCTAACATGAAAGAATGGTCATCATCACTAGCCATCAGGGAAATTCAAATTAAAACCACATTGAGATACAACCTTATACCAGTTAGGATGGCCAAAATTAACAGGACAGGAAATAACAAGTGTTGGAGAGGATGTGGAGAAAGGGGAACCCTCTTACACTATTGGTGAGAATGCAAGTTGGTATAGCCACTTTGGAAAACAGTGTGGAGATTCCTCAAAAAATTAAAAATAGAGCTTCCCTATGACCCAGCAATTCCACTACTGGGTATTTACCTCAAAGATACAGATGTAGTGAAAAGAAGGGCCACATGCATCCCTGTGTTCATAGCAGCAATGGCCACAATTGCCAAACTGTGGAAAGAGCCAAGATGCCCTTCAACAGACAAATGGATAAAGAAGATGTGGTCCATATATACAATGGAGTATTATGCCTCCTTCAGATAGAATGAATACCCAACTTTTGTATCAATATGGACAGGACTGGAAGAGATGCTGAGTGAGATAAGTCAAGTGGAGAGAGTCAATTATCCTATGGTTTCACTTACTTGTGGAACATAAGGAATAACACAGAGGACAGTAGGGGAAGGAAAAGGAAAGTGAATTGGCATAAATCAGAGGGGGAGATGAAGCATGAGAGACTGTGGACTCTGAGAAACAAACTGAGGGTTTTGGAGGGGAGGTTTGGTGGGGGGATGTGTGAGCCTGGTGGTAGGTATGAAAGAGGGCATGTATTACATGGAGCACTGGATGTGGTGCATAAACAATGAATCTTGGAACATTGAAAAAATAAAATCAAATTAAGATGTTAAAAAAAAAATAAAGGATAAATTGAAAAAAAAAAAAAGAAATGTGGAGATCTTTGGTTCCCTTTGTATGATTAGTAGTAATAGAGTGATGATGTTGGGCACCTGACTGGAGTGGGTTCAAGAAGAAGTAAAGAAAAGAAAATCAGAGAGAGGAAATAAAGGTAACTCTCTGAAGAATTTTGAAAAATTCCCTGTTGTGATCTTAACCTCAAGCCTTATGAATGGAGATGAGCATAATATTGATGGATTCATTGATGTATTGGAATTTGGAGTCAACCTTGCAAATTAACAAAAATTTAGACTTCCCACTCTAAGATGATGTGGTAGACAGAATAATGTCCTCCCTCAAATGTCCATGTCCTGATCCCCAAAACCTGTGATTTTGTTACCTTTTGTGGCAAACGGAACTGTAGATGTGATGACATTAAGGATTGTGAAATGAGACTATCCTGGATTATTAGGGCATTTATATTTAAATGTAATCACAAGTATCCTTATGAGAGAGAGGCAGGAGTGACAGAATCAGAGAGAGATTGGAAGATCCTGAATTGCTGGCTTGGTAGTTGAAGGAAAGAACTATGAGCCAATGAAGCTGACACCTCTTAGAAGCTGAAAAAAACAAGTAGCTGATTCTCCTGTAGAGCTTCCAGAAGGAGCACAGCCCTGCTGACACCTTGATTTTAGCACTCTAAGACTTAATTTTAGACTTTTGACCTTCAAAAATATAACATAATGAATTTGTGTTTTGTTTTTTTTTTTTTTTTTTGGTAATGTGTTATAGTAGCTATAGGAAACTAATGAAGATGGCACAAGGGGGAAACCATTGCGAACCTTTAAAAAGCAGTATAGAGGAAGGGGTGCCTGGGCAGCTCAGTGCGTTAAAGCCTCTTCCTTTGGCTCAGGTCATGATCCCAGGGTCCTGGGATCGAGTCCCGCATCGGGCTCTCCACTCAGCAGGGAGCCTGCTTCCCTCCCCTCTCTCTGCCTGTCTCTCTGCCTGTTTGTAATCTCTGTCTGTCAAGTAAATAAATAAAATCTTTATAAAAAAAAAGTCAAAAAGCAGTATAGAGGATTAGGGTTGACCTTAAATCCTGTCAGGAGGATCCCTAATCTAGGTGCCATTCTTTAAAGGGCACACTTTGGGAGACTGCCCACTGTAGGATGAAGGGTCCATGGAATGAAGGGAATGTTACCCATCTGGGCCAATGCTCTGTCTTTTTTGGACCACAGCATCTTGGAATTCCTGCTCAAACAGCACTGAACCTTTTTCCAGTGTCTCTATGGATGCTCAGATTAGATTCTCCAGGAAGCTGACTCTGAAGAGTTTAGCATTTATCATGTATAGAAAGGAATGGCTTTGAGATGAACATCTAGGGAAGCTTATGGAAGGAAGCAAGATTGGGCAGAGGGAGAAGTTGACCTGTTTCACAGGTTTCAGAGAATGGCTCTACTGACTGCGTGGGAGCTCTGGAGCTAGAAAGACCTTTCTCAGTTGGCCCAAGCTAGCCCAGTGTGAGCAGGGCTTATACTCTCACATCTATCAATCACTGAATGGGTTGCCCCTGGCATGAGTGTGACTTGTTGATGAAGCTTTCTGTAGTTGAAGCAATCCTAAAGGAGCAATAAGCTAAAAAAATGTCTATGTGCCTACTGTGCTCCCCCCAAATGGGGCAACAAATCTTTCATTGAGAGGAAATCTTGGTGTCACAACACAGGGCTCATTTTGGCAGACCCCTTCTTAGGGGTCTGTCATCTTAAGAGGAGACAACTACACAGGCACATATACTCCTGCTCCCAAGTGTGTCCAATGGAAGGCTGATTGTAGGGTGTGGGGCATGGAGGGTGAGCATATATTTGTGATTTCTACAGGTGTGTTCCTGAAGGCCTTTGAGGTGTGGATGGAGTTTAGATAAGAAGAAAATTGGAGCAGGTTTGAGACCAGAGGCTGGAGGTTGGCTCTCCCTATACTCTGTATTCTGTCCCAGGACCCCAAATGGCCAGAGAATTCTAAATTTGAACCTGATTTTTCAGGTTGTTATGCAGGAGTATTTCTCAAGGTGGAAGAGTAGAACCTATTTTATTTAATAGCTTGGTTAAAATCTTTTTATATCTTTAGATAGATGGACTGTACACCTCTATTTATAGTCTTGCCCTGAGCCCTGCAAATGTGTTAGGGGGTTTAGCTGATCACATACCCCTATCGGAACACTTGGGGATAAATTCTGCAGTAGAAATTTGCATGACACAAGGGGCAATTTAGCACACTGCATGAAGTATAATTTTTTCCAACTGAAGTCCCGAAATTTAAATTTTTCATATTATACTTTAGTCTACCTTGTTTAATAAAAGAAAATGGGGTATACGGAATTTCTACTTGGGAATTATGGTCAGATTCATTTCTACCCATCTGAGTCACTCATATGGCCTCCATTGCCTTTGTTCTCAGATCTGCAAGCATTGGAGTAGCTATTTTTACTGTGTTGTTTTCTAGTACTTTGTGGGCCAGTGGGAGCCCTGCTGGGAAGCAATAACAATTTTATGGAAAGGATACTTCCCAGCTGCTAAGCTCCTTGAGGGCAATAGAGGACCAGCTCTCACTTAGATGGAGAGACCTTTCTGCAGACATCTGTCTCTTGATGCAAATGGACCATTCCCTTCTCAGCTGGAGGCCAATCCAAAGTAGGTAGATTATTCCCCTTTATGGTCACATACAAGCTAGAACATTTGCTGGCTCTTTTTGTTTCTAGTAGACATTTATTGGTCTTGCCAGTCCTGAAACACTTCCCCCTTAGATTATGAATATTCCTTCTATTCATTCCATGGATCTGATGTAACTGTTGTTAAATACTAAAATTCAAACAAATTCAAATTGATCATGAAAATGTTACATTCCTGGGGTAGACTGAGCCTGTAATTAAGTCTTGGTTTGCTGTCATGGGGAAAAAAATGACTCAGTTTTTTCCTCCTTTTAAACATTGTTAATCACATTGTCCAGCTCCCCTTACCTGCTCACTGAGTGAGGGAGCCCATCTGGATGTAACTTGAGCCCATCTGGATAATCTTTGCCAGGTTTTTTACTCTAAGCAGGGTAACAACTTAAGCTAAAGGTGGTTAAAACTGACTTATTAACAGGAAGCATCCAGAAGAGACATATTAGTGTTACTAAGTTCTTGAAGGGTAACTTTTCCCTATTATTATTTAAGCTTGCTGTGTTATTAATATTATTTTTTTAATTCTGTGACTTACTCAGAGGCTTTCCAATACATTTTTTTGTTTGCCTCAGTTGGCCATAGTTGCTTGCAGGGCAAGAGCCCTAAGTGTCACTTATCTTTGAAATACCTCCCCTCAACCCCACCCTACTTTCAGGTTTGCTCCCTACATCTAGGTTACTTTACTCTTCTTAATTTTTCTTTGCTGATTGCCTGAACAGTAAACCAGTTGATTTATTTTACCCTAGTAAAATTTACTGTCAGAATTGTAGTTGGATTTTTCTCTGCTAATATCTTTTACTAGCTGAAGGTAATGGTTAACTTTTGGAAACTAGAACTCAAAGTGCTCTATGCTGATGTAGATTGCTATCTTTAACCTTTAAAAGTCCATATAGGGGTGCCTGGGTGGCTCAGTGGGTTAAAGCCTCTACCTTCGGCTCAGGTCATGATCCCAGGGTTCTGGGATCGAGCCCCACATTGGGCTCTCTGCTCAGCGGGGAGCCTGCTTCCCTTCCTCTCTCTCTCTGCCTGCCTCTCTGCCTACTTGTGATCTCTGTCGAATAAATAAATAAAATCTTTTAAAAAAATTAAAAAAAAATAGAAGTCCGTACATTGGACAAAAATCTGAAGCAAAATTAATGTTAAATTATTCTGTTTCAAGGTGATGAGTATAACAGAAATTGATTGTCATAATAATGTTTCCTAATATTGTTACCATCTCAGTGGGATACAACATTAAGTGCTTAGTTAGCTTCTGATTCAGTGGGTCCAGCTCATCAGTCCCGGGCTGGATTTATATCATGAGTTTACTGTCAGCTGTAGGTTGGGGAGGTGGCTTTGCTGATCTTGGCTAGACTCTTATGTGTGTGTGGGTGGCTTCTAGGATGGTCTTGACTAAAATAACTGAGGTAACTCAGCTCTGGTCCTTGTGTCTCTCTTCCTTCTGGCACAAGATGCTTAGCCTGGGAATATCCTTCTTATGGTTGTGGCAGAGAGTCTGAGCAAGGGAATTCAGTCATGGTTTTGGCTCAGGTCACGATTTCAGGGTCATGAATTGAGCCTGGCATTGGCCTCTGTGCTCAGCACGGAGTCTGCTTGAGATTCTCTCTCTCTCTCTCTCTCTCCCTCTGCCCAGCCCCCCTGCTCATGTGCATGTTCTCTGTGTCTCTCTCAATCAGTCTTAGGGAAAAAAAAGTAAATTCAATTATGCAAGTGCCTCTCATGACTTTGCTTGTGTCACAATTGTCATAATCTAATGGCCTTAAGAAAGTCAAATGTCTTGGATAGAATGAGAGAACACTGTAATGATACGGACACAGGTTATAGGCATAGGAAGGAGAGACAAGCTGGGACCATTATTATCTTTGATCTACCACTGGGGTAATTTTTTTTGTTACTTTTTTTTTCTTTTCTGCATTTTAAGATCTTTCTATGATAAATACCTATCACTTATTTAATAAAGGGAAATTTCCAAACTAGAGCAGACTAAAAATAATTAGAAACTTAGAAATCACTGTATATAGTAAATACATTTGGCTAAAGTATGCAGTACTTTATAAAAACTTAGTAAAGCACTTAACCTGCATGAAACTTAGGTTATTCTGATACTGGGTAAGGACATCCTTTCCTTTTTCTATTCACTGTGACTGGAGCTGATAATTGAATGCTGAAATTTATTTCTCTTGTAGACTGGAATGTACAAGTAGTGCTCTAGCTGGGATTAAGTGCTGTGTGCTGCCTTGCCAAGCCCTGAACCCGATGAACTGTGTATTTCTGTAAGCTATTTGCAGTGAGTTTGGAATTTCATAAAACTAGGAGACAATGCACCAGAGTCTACTCATTTATATTCTTTTTACTTGAACTTTTTAGTGACTGAGGGATCTTCGTGCTTTTAGAGGGATATGAAGCATGAAACTCTGGTTCGGTTGAAGAAGTTTGTCATTTTTGCACTGTACCTTGTGGCTAAAATGTTCAAATTCTGACCGTGGAACAGAATTTACTATGATTATGGTTCAGTTGTCAAGTTTGAAGGAAATGCCACCTCATCAGAGAGGTCTTTCCAGACTATCCTATGAAATAGCTACTCTCCACTGTTATTCCCTAGCTCACTCTCTTGTTAGTTTCTTTCACACGGCTACCATTGTTCCTAGTTATTTAATTAACTGACTGTGTGTTTATTTATTTTCCTCTCTACTTCACCTGAAAGTAAGCTCCTTAACAGCAGGGATCATACCTGTCTTGTTCCTAGTGGTGCTCCTCGTGCCGAGCACAGTGCCTGGAATGACATGTGTATTAGATGAAGGAAGAACCATCATAATTTAAAATTTACATTTGAAAATCATATGTGCTAATTACCCAGCTCCTCACTTTATTTTAATCTTTTGGTTGTAAGATAAAAGAAACAAGCAACACCATTCTTTCTTTCCTGCTAGAAGTAAATAGTTTGTTGCATTTCTGAGAGAGGCCCTGTGCAAACGTGCCTTCAGTATACACTTGGTTAATTAGAATAAACATCAACTTTTTGATAGTGATGGGAGTTATAGAGTCAGAGTTCCAAATGTAGATGAGTCTAAAATATTTATGGTAGAACGACTGACTGGGACTCATGATCATTGACGTTCAGGCACAGTAAACTTTCCTGGTTCTGAGGAAAATCTGTAATTTGAAATCTACTCAATAAAATATTGCTTCATTGCGTAGTCTAACTGGTGAGGAGGCGTTTGTGTGGGTGTACTTGCATCATCAAGATTAGGTGAAGACAGATGAAAAGGTCACAACAAGAAAACAATAGAAAAATCCAGTCATCCTTTTTTTTTTTTCCCTCAGAGGAAAAGAAAAACCATTAAAAATACTTTGCTATTGTTCAAAGCTAATCTTTTTAGGTCCTAGTGTCTCTTACTGAATAAGACAGATATATGTCAAGCAGTTTTTTCTTAGTCTCAATTTTATGGGGATTGCTGAAATTTTCTGGTTAAATAATACTAGTGTCCAAATAATACCAGTTGTTTGGTGAGGACTCAAAGACACCCCACAGGAGGGTTGGGAAGAAGCCTGCCCTCCAGCCTTGACATACTGAAACTGTTGTTCTGCCCATTTATTTCTTTGAATTTCCACTTTTTGAACAAATTTATCTCCATCAGTCCTAATTTTTATTTCTGTCCAAAACTCATGAACTGAATACACTGACTTCCATCCAGAAACACTTCCATTTTCTCTGCCTGTCAGAACTTCCTGAGCCCATAAAGGCCTGTTTTAGTTTGCTAGGGCTGCCAAACAAAACAAAACAAAACAAAACAAAACAAAACAAAACAAAACAAAACAAAACAA